>NW_018128149.1:670939-671393 GCF_001952655.1 Monopterus albus | reverse complement strand
CCCTGCCCACACTGCCAAAAACACTAAAAGTTGGTTAAATGGCCATGGTGTTGATGTGCTTGACTAGCCAGAAAACTCACCAGACCTGAACCCTATAGAGAATCTATGGGGTATTGTCAAGAGGAAAATGAGAGACCAAAACAATGCAGATGAGCTGAAGGCCACTGTCAAAGAAACCTGGGCTTCCATACAACCTCAGCAGTGCCACAGACTGATCACCTCGTCGGTTGAGTAGGCAGTAATTAAAGCAAAAGGAGCCCCTACCAAGTATTGAGTACATATACAGGTATGTGCCAAAAAATTAGAATATTGAGGAAAAGTCCATTTATCTCAATAATTTGTTTCAAAAAGTGAAACTTGTATGTTATATTAGTTCACTGCACACAAAGTGAAATATTTCAAGCCTTTATTTGTTTCAATTTTGATGATTATGGATTAAAGACAAAAAAAACCC
>NW_018128149.1:668087-670605 GCF_001952655.1 Monopterus albus | reverse complement strand
GTCTATTGCCCAGTGGTCCCAAGTCCTGTTTTCAGATGAAAGCATATTCTGCATTTCATTTGGAAATCAAGGTCCCAGAGTCTGGAGGAAGACTGGAGAGGCACAAAAGTCAAGGTGCTTAAAGTCCAGTGTGAAGTTTCCACAGTCAGTGATGGTTTGGGGAGCCATGTCATCTGCTGGTGTGGATCCATTGTCTTTTATCAAGTCCACAGTCAACGCAGCTGTCTACCAGGAAATTTTAGAGCACTTCATGCTTCCCGCTGCCGACAAGCTTTTTGGAGCTGAAGATTTTATTTTCCAGCAGGATTTGGCACCTGCCCACACAGCCAAAATTACCAGTACCTGGTTTAATAGCCATGGAATAACTGTACTTGATTGGCCGGCAAACTCACCTGACTTAAACCCCATTGAAAATCTATGGGGTATTGTCAAGAGGACGATGAGGGAACACAGACCCCGAAATGCAGACAAGCTGAAGGCCAATATCAAAGCAACTTGGGCTACCATAACACCTCAACTGTGTCAAAGGCTGATCGCCTCCATGCCACGCCGCCTTGATGCAGTAATTAATGCAAAAGGAGGCCCAACAAAGTACTGAGGACATAATACAGTACATTAACACACTTTTCAGAAGGCCAACATGTGTTTAAGATCCTTTTTTTATTGGTCACATGAAATATTCTAATTTTGTGAAATACTGGATTTGGGTTTTTTTTTTTGTCTTTAATCCATAATCATCAAAATTGAAACAAATAAAGGCTTGAAATATTTCACTTTGTGTGTAGTGAACTAATATAACATACAAGTTTCACTTTTTGAAACAAATTATTGAAATAAATGGACTTTCCCTTGATATTCTAATTTTTTGGCACATACCTGTACAGTAAATGAGAAGAAGGCCAACAATTCACTAAAAATGTTTTTTTTTATAGGTCTTATGAGGTATTCTAATTTATTGAGATAGTGAATTGGTGGGTTTTTGTTAAATGTGGGCCAAAATCATCACAATTTAAAGACCCAATGGCTTAAACTACTTCAGTTTATGTGTACTGAATTTATATAATACACGAGTTTCACTATTTGAGTTGAATTACTGAAATAAATGGACTTTTCCACGATATTCTAATTTATTGAGATGCACCTGTATTTCCTTTTCAGCTGGCTTTTTGGTTGATAAGGCTACTGCCTGTTATTTCTTTGTCTGCTTGAGATGAATGGCCTGCTTTTATTTGTGGTCCATGTAACAGACTTATCCATTTATGTTATTATGCCTACTACGTACACTATTGGCCCTCTTGTGTGAAAGTTTCCCTATATTGTTGCACTGCAGTTAACATGCCGACAGTAAACCGTTATTGTTGCACTATGGTTCCACTTTTTTCTCCTGGGCCCCGAACTGATGTTATTTTAATTAACTTTTATTAATGACCTATTTCTAATTTTCTCCATTCATCGTGCCCCACCTGTCATGTCTTTTTTCCCCATTAGTGGGGCACGCCCCACACTTTGAGAGCTACGGTGTTGAACCCAGTTTGCAACAGCTCATATAAATTCAAGCAGGCTGTACTGTAAGTTGACATCATGTAGTAACTTGGAGGAAAGGCTGGAGAAAAGAAAAAGGATAAAGAAAAGAATAAAGTAAGAAAAGTGAAGGTAAAACACGGTGGGTTAAAGTCATGTTAGAGAAACCGAGCAAATGAAAGAAAGAAAACAGGTGAAGGGAGAAACACATCATATCAAGATAAATGGAGGGCAGTTGGTTGAGGACAGACCCTGTTGTCCTTTTCGTCGACCTCACCATCCAGGTAATTTTATTTATGAGCTCCGTTACTCCAGAGGGATCAGGAGAGCACGGCTCATCTCCTGCCAAGGGTCAGTGCCTCTCTCCTGGGCCAAGATTCTCCAGCTCTCCCCTTCTCCCCCTGAGCCCTCCACGGCTCCTGAATCCACAGCTGTGACGACTGGGACCTAAACAGGAGCCAAGCAGTTTGTGTGTGTGTTTGTAGTGTAATTAGTCAGACAACAGTTTATTCTCAGGCTACATGGTTGTGACACTGATGGATGCCTGATGCTTAAAGCGAATGTGTGGTGTACAAGATGAGAGAAACTCACACACAAACATCAGGCCGTCATCCAGAGCACTAAACCTGCTGAGCTCCATCAGAAACAGTTGACTAGTGTTTTCTGCCTGTACCAAACTGCCCACCCACCTACCCCCATCTCCCGACCTATACTTATCTACCTTCTGTTATACCCCAGTTCTTTTACTGGACAGATCTGAGTAAGGAAGGAGTCCGTCTTTCTTGATTTTAGTGCTGGTTTATTTACAAAAAAATTTATATATAAAAGGATTACAGAACACAACCCAGGGTTCCCTCCTTCAGACAAGCTACTGGAGAAGAGAGCAGGAAAAAAGCACCCGGAAACACAGATCCTAATACATTTATAAGTTTTGGGCTAACCCCTTACACAGATGAAGTCCGTCCAGCAGACTCCATCTCTTATCTAGAGCTCCACA
>NW_018128149.1:659669-659915 GCF_001952655.1 Monopterus albus | reverse complement strand
TTTGGGGTCCAAGGTTTCAACTCCCTGTAACATACTGAGAGAGCTACAGGCTATTAATATGCGTCTGAAATCACCCAGCGCTGGTAGGCAGCCAGCAAACCCTTGATCCACGGCGCCCCGCCCTGCTCTAACGGCGGAAGCTGACTTTTAATAAGTGACGTGTCTTGGAGAGTGAACGGCGTATACGTCATTGAAACTCCACCCTGCGCTGTCTCTGTCTGGAGAAGCGGCATTTGAGTCGCAGGG
>NW_018128149.1:654073-659618 GCF_001952655.1 Monopterus albus | reverse complement strand
GGGCTCGTGTGGAGGGTGGGGGGGCAGTGTGTGTGTGTGTGTGTGTGTGTGTGTGTGTGACCTCGAAATTCCTGTGAGCTCTTATCAGTGTCTGTGAGCCGTGTGTCTGTGTGTCACCGGAGGGGAGACAGAGACGTGTGCTTCCTTCCCATTGGCTGTATTTTTCTGTATTTTCTCAAATTCAGCCAAAAAACAGAGACAGTCCTTTAGAAATGTCTCACAGTGTTTAACTTTAGCTTCTGTTTTGTCTTTTTGTAGCAAAGGTGCTGTATCATTGCGCCACTGTGCTGTTGCCGCTGCATGGGCCGCTTGTTTGACAAATAATCTTATAGCTCCCTCTTCTGGGGGAGCCTCGTCATAGGTCTTGAACATTCCCTTTTCAGTCATTTTTTCACAACATGCCAAAAATCTTAGTTTCACTACCATATTCGTTTAAACTCTGTGTGGTAAGCCATTTGTTTAACAGCTGGTACAAAATAGCACCTAGTGTGCCAGATGGGCATTTCTTCCAAACCTGAATAATATCACAATCAGCCATAATGAAAAAATTATATGCCACACGTGACACTTGTCCGTTATGAGAGACTCTACATCAGCCTAATTGATGATGTGCGCAGGTCCTGGGGGTTAATTCCCAGCAGATTAACACCGTTTTATCTCAACAGGACTGCAGCCACCATAAGCTGATATGGAATTTCCCCACTAAGCCTGTTTCCACCCGGACACCATACACTGCTGTACAAGGCACGTCAAATCCACAACGAATTTTCACAGCTGAACCTAAATGTTCAGCTGTGATACGCTTGCGGATCGCGTTTTAATCAGCCTGTTGTACAGTTAACCACCCCACACATTTCATAATAAAAGCAGCTGGTGCTTTCCCTGTGCCGTTATCATGTGGAATACAGTGAGGAACAGAAGTATTTGAACACCCTGCGATTTTGCAAGTTCTCCCACTTAGGAGGAGATCTGTGTGGAGGAGTGGGCCAAAACCCCTGTTGCAGTGTGTGCAAACCTGGTCAAGAACTACAGGAAACGTTTGACCTCTGTAATTGGAAACAAAGGTTTCTGTACCAAATATTAACACTGATTTTCTCAGGTGTTCAAATACTTATATTCAGCAGTATCAAAAAGTTTTTCTAAGATTTTAGAGAATTGCGATAATAAAGAAATAGGTCTATAATTTGTAATATTATGTCTATCTCCAGATTTATAAAGCGGAATAACCTTTGCTATTTTCATACTATTAGGAAATTTTCCTGATTGAAAGGACAAATTAAAGATATAAGTTAGTGGTTTAGAACAACCATCAATTACCGATTTAATAATAGTCATGCTTATTCCATCACTGTCAGTCGATGTCTTATTGTCACATTTATGAATTATATGTCTAACCTTCATTTCTTCTATTGGTTTAAGGAACATAGAATGCTGTAAAGTTAAACCATAAAACAGTTACATAACAGAACCAGTGTCTTATATTGTCCAGCATTCCAACCAACTGCCCACCTACCTTCCCAACCAGCCTCCTGAGATAAATAAACTACAGCGCTAGGTCATTTGAGATGTATCAGTATTTATTTGCTTAAAACATTAATGTTACCAGGTTACAGCCTTCAGCTCACTGACCTCTGTAGTCCCGACATCCAAATTCGCTTCGGCTGTGGCGACCGGTCTCTCCCATGAGCACGTGGATCCAAACATCCATGTGGATGGCAGCGACAGGCTTTATTGATCCACCGAGGAAGAAACAGACACAGCTTGTTTTCCTGAGTAGTTCAAATTAATGCCCAGTATTGCCTCTGTGGGGCTGAGAAGGGAGTTTATCTTACGAAATTTGGCCTCAGTGTTTAATGAAGATGAAAAGTGTCAGGAAGTGGACATTTCTCCAGTTTTCAGTAAAAAGTGCTCTGTGTTTGATTTGCACTGTTTTAATGTGTTGTTGTGTTTGCACTGGATACTCTTATGTGCCTGACACATGTGAATCATTGTCCTGTGTGTGTTTTCTCAGCTGCTCAGTAAATACCCACCCCTGCACAATGACATCTCCTTCTGGCTGCCAGGGAGCAGAGGGAGTGAGGAGGGGCGAGAGAGCTTCACTCAGAACGACTTCTACGAGCTGGTGCGCTCCGTCGGAGGAGACCTGGTGGAGAAAGTGTCGCTGGTGGACGAGTTCACGCACCCAAAGTAGGAAGAAAAGCGCACACGCCGAGTTTCTCTCAGCTTGTACACCACACATTCACGTTAAGCATCAGGCACTCGTCAGTGTCACGACCACGTAGCCCGGAGAATAGACTGTTGTCTGACTATGTCTGTGCAGATTCTCAGTCATCCAGGTCATAGTAAACTGAAAAAACTCACTAAATAGGGGTGGTGGACTAAGACACAACTTGTCATTCATCTACAATCCTGTTTTGAGATCTCTGCCCAAGCATGCCCACCAGGACAATAGGCGTCGGTCGACAGGGGACGATTCAAAGACAGGTAACGACTCTCACCGATACTGGGCTATAACGTCTCAGTCGTTAAGGGACATTGTCGGCCAACAAAGGACTGAAACACCACCGAGGGGGATAAATATCTCTGGCTCAGCACCAGTCAGTCAGAACTGATGAAGCCTCTTGGATGAGAGGTGAAACGTCTGCAACCTAGAAATCTAGTCCAGTTGATTTTTTCTGTTGTGTTGTATTCGGTACTTTTTACCATGCTAACTCTGAGAGACGAAGCAGTCCAAGTAACTTCAAAACAGTGCTGATTTATTCAATGAACACAGGTAAAAATTAACATTACACGCTCAGGTATCTTGCACCTCCAACATGCACACAGGCAGCTGAAAGATGAAAGACCCCGAACAATAACAGGCCTATACATTATATCACTTCGGGCTAATCCCATACTACCAGGAGAGACGCCAAGCCGTGGCGTCTCCCAGGGCCAACTTTGCAGCTGGCCAGAACAGTAGTCAAAACATGAGGAAAAATCAATGTGTGATTATCTGTTGATTATGTGGTGTGTAGCTAAAAACATTCTAACACGACCTCTAGTGACATGTCATGACATTAAACATAAGAAAATATTATGGCTAAGGCTACAGTTACTGTATACACGTGTTGTACCCCGTACTTTTACCATACTGACTCTGAGAGACGAGACAGTCCAAGTAACTTCAAAACAGTGCTGATTTATTCAAAAGATCACAGGTAAAATTAACATTACACGCTCAGATATCTTGCACCTCCATCCTGCATGCAGGCAGATGTAAGATGGAAGACCCTGAACCACAATTGGCCTATACATTATAAAACCTCGGTTGGGCTAGCCCCATACTACACAGAAACGTCAACCGGGACGTCTGTCTCACCAGCTTTGCAGCTGGCTCTTGCAATAGTCAAAACATGAAGCAAATCAACGTGTGAATGTGTATGTCTGTTGGTTAAGTGGTGTGTAGCTAAAAACATTCTCACGACCTCTAGTACATGTCGTGACTCAAACATAGGAACATTATGGCTAAGTCTACAGTTTTACACATCATAATAATAATATTAACCACCCTGTCTGCTGACAGTCATCAACTCTTCTTTCTGGTGTCCTTGACCAGATGTACTCTGCAGCAACTCATATGCAGGCCTAAGCATTTAACAGTCTAACTAGACATCCTCTCTCCACTAACATTTCTAATACATAAAGTATCTATCCAATATCTATCTGACTAAAAATATCTAACACACGTCATAATAATAATATTAAACATCCTGTCTTCTAACAGTCATCAACTTTCTATCTAGTTATCCTTGACCATAAGCAACCTGCAGCAACTCATGAGAATGTCTTAGCATTTAACAGCCTGAGCTAGACATCCTGTCTACTCTAAACATTTCTAATACATCAAGTTTCTAACCGATATCTATCTGACTAAAAATACCTAACAGTTGTCTGACTAATTGATTAAGATAGACAGAAGGTAACAAAGGAGGAAGGAATAAAAGATGGGAATTAAGGATCACTCACACCTGTCTTTCTATAGCTGTGAGGACACTCGCTGACATAATGCACCCCCATCCCCTCCCCCAAACTGCATCATAACAACTAAATGTCTAAACCACCCTAAACCTGGTTCTTTAAAACTTTTAACCCTAAAACCAAGTGTTAACCCTCAAATCGCCCTTTGAAAGCCAAAATGGCCTCACAGTGATGGTATCCAAGTAAATGTGTCCACACAACCACAGAAAGACACACACACACAGCACTGTCCTTGGTGTACACCTCTGAGCCTGCAGTGCCCGATATTGACATCTAATTTTTTAAAGAAGTGTGTGTGTGTGTGTGTGTGTAAAAGGCAGCAGTGGGAGGTTGGGACGTTTTGACTGAGAACTCCTCTTTCACTTTACTGTAACACACACACGCTCTCACTTGTCCGACCTGGCGTTTTGTGTGTGTGTGTGTGTGTGTGCAGTGAGGCCCCTGCGGTGCATAAAACTGTCTGACACTATTCATCTTTCTGCATTAGCATGTCTTTTAAATAGCGACCTTTCCCCCACCGCGCTCACACAGACACATCTGACGGTACATTGATATACACTGACTTTTAGCATTAGAGCTAATGGGGGGTACTGGGTGAGAGGCGGTGGAAGATAAAGATGTAGGACTCATTTACAGTGTCACTCACTGCACAAACTGTTGATTAATCAGTTGTATGAAGGCCATGATATGCTAACCCCTGGACGTAGGAATAAAACTTAACCTCTCACACTAAGGTCGCATATTTGAAACATATTAAAGCTTCAAACACTGCTTGAGGTTTTATGATGGAGATATTCACTCAGTAATTAACTACCATGAACCTGTGAACAGAGTTCCCTGCAGACCTCCCTCTTTCATGTTATTTGTTCAGGATAAGAATCCAAACCTCCCAAATAATAACACCCTGCAGTTATAGGCAGCTACCTCCTTATACCTTCAAATGTTACTGTAAGAAATTTTTAGGAACCAGTATACTCTGGCTATTTTAGGAAGTGTTGCATTTTGTCTGAAATAACCAATAAAAGCCGTGACACTGGCCACTTAAGACCATATTTGCTTTGCACAGTATTTAGTTGACCTAAGATGTTATTAAGGATAGGAAATTCAAATGGCAGTTTGTATTATGTAATAAGTAGACAGCTGGATATCTTATATAAAATATTTTATGATATAACTGTCTAAAAATCATTTTAGCAGTTCAGTGTTGGTCTACTGTCAACACTGAATTGTTGTGTAATATCAAACACACTGTGAATTGTGTAATAAACACAAGGTAAATTGTGTGCCTATACAGTGGGTACGGAAAGTATTCAGACCCCATTAAATTTTTCACTCTTTGTTATATTGCAGCCATATGCTAAAATCATTTAAGTTCATTTTTTCCCTCATTAATGTACACACAGCACCCCATATTGACAGAAAAACACAGAATTTTTGACATTTTTGCAGATTTATTAAAAAAGAAAAACTGAAATATCACATGGTCATAAGTATTCAGACCCTTTGCTCAGTATTTAGTAGAAGC
>NW_018128149.1:641786-653116 GCF_001952655.1 Monopterus albus | reverse complement strand
GTGACACTGGCCACTTAAGACCATATTTGCTTTCCACAGTATTTAGTTGACATAAGATGTTATTAAGGGTAGGAAATTTAAATGGCAGTTTGTATTATGTAAATATGTAATAAGTAAACAGCTGGATATTTGTATAAAATATTTTCTGATATAAATGTCTAAAAATCATTTTACCATTTCAGTGTTGGTCTACTGTCAACACTACGAATTGTGTAATATCACTCACTCATACTTTCCGTACCCACTGTATGTGTGGCTTTAACCATGACCACTTCAAAGTGTAAACCCACTAAAATCATAAGAATGTCAATAACATCCAAATTGACTTAATAAAGACAGAGTATTAAACCTTTTCAGGAATTTTATATAGAACTTTAAAAAAGGTACAGCACAGCAGCAAGCAAATCATCAAAAATTGTCTTGATTGGCTTACAATCTAAATAAATCAACAACTACTATTCCTAAACATCAATCTAAAATGATTATACTGATTAAAAACATTATCATTGGTTGAGCTCTTGATCTGAATAAAAGTCAAAGGTGTTCACTGGTCACTGAATCCTGTTCTCAGCTGGTTTGAGGTGGGGTGGATTGTGGCATTCTGTTGAAATCTTCATTTCAGGGTAAATCATCTTTTAGGCAAAAATATGTCGTAAATCCCTGTTTAGGCAAAAACTCTTTAAATCCTCTTTAGGCAAGAATTCATTTTCCTTGCTAAATCATGAGGCTTTGGCACAGTTCAGTGTCCCATGCCGACGTCCCGCTCTTCATAGCGGCTGTATTGGTAGTTTCGTCCATCCCAGGCGCTCGGCCTGCAGAGCACCCCCACCCTCACCACCTGGACTGCCTCGTGTTCTTCAGAACTATTGCATATCTTTTATTGTCAAAGCCCTAGTCCACTGCCAGTAACTGGCCTCCACCCCACTGTGATTCAACCTCAAATTCTACTTCTCTTTTCTCAGAAAACTAAATCATCCTTACTGTATATCTGTTCGAAATACAGGAAACTCGCATCTCAAGTCAAGTCAAGATTTTTATTTGCCATTTATGCATAAACAGACAGTCTAGGCATATAGGAATTCTTGTGCAGCTCTCCTTTGGAGTCAGGTAAGGAGTCAAAAGCCAGAAAGAACACTTAGTCTTAAAATAGAAAAGTTACAATCATTTCACTTCTTATATTAATAATAATTTAGACTACTTTGTAAAGATCAGTTTTCACTTTGACATGAAAGATTTTCGGTTGATCAGTGTTTAAAAAAACAAAAAAAAGGTGAAAAGTTCCAACGGGGGTGAATATTTTTATATGCACTGTAGATTTTGATCAGCTCCATATCTGTACAAGAAAGATGCTGAATGTAAAGTTAGCACATAAAATCTAGGTTGAAAAATACCAGAATTTTCCTTTAATAAAGATTTTAGAAAACTTGGCATCCATCTTCTCATCTTACTCTTGGAAACTAACAAATAAATCCAATCCCAAAAATGCTGAACTATTCCGTTAAAGAGAGGGAAGTGTGAACTTAACATTTGATTTTGCAATGCCATCTGAAATATGTGATGCTGCAGATGTTAAGAGTTGTGTTACAAATTTGGCCTCTGTCTAATACAGGAGTGTGAAAACACATCTGAAATTACCTTGTGTCTTACTGCAGATGCTCCTCTCATCTCTGAGATTTCTGTCATCAAAGTATGTCCTAATGTCAGGAAACATCTGCAGCGTTGATCAGTTTAATGTAACAAAAACTAACGGCTATCCATTATCACAACAGCAGACAAGCTGCCTGACAGGGATAAAAAGGAAAAGCAGTGTGTAGTACTTGCTTAATATTTAATTCAGATGCAACAGAAAATTTATCCTTCCTTTTTAATGTGTTTCTGTATGTATGAGACTTTTCGGAGTCACATGGACCTCGGCTGATTTCACTGGCCATTATTCCTCTAATGATCATCCTGGTGTCAATTTTTGCTCTGTCGCAGCGAGGACAGGAGGAGGGGCAGCAGGTTGAGAGCAGGCCGATGCTCCTGCGCCCCCATTGCCACCAGAGCCCCTGCCAAGAGGGAAGTTACTCTGGGCAGCACAGGGGGCTGAACTGGCATCACCTGTAGCACAGTGACAGAGGACAGTCAAAATAGGAAGCAGAGCATGATGCAAAAAACAGCTGTCTACATAGTCATCTCATTGACATTTTAAACACGGTAAATCAACAGGTTAATTTCCATACAGGCATTCTTTCTGTGAAAATGGGACAAGTCAGTAAAACAAGAGATGTTAGTTCAATGACACCTGAACTACACTACTGACAGTGGTGAGAGCCTGAGCTGAAGATCTGAACACTGCCTTCTTTCTATCAGTTTTATCAGTAACAGCAAGGCTAAAGCCTGAATATACCTAAAAGAAAAGCTTATTGGATTGTCTAACGGCTTCAGAAACTCCAATTCCAATAGTTTTATCAGGGGCAGCAGTGTTAAACCACTTTGTGACTTTCTGTAACACCTCACACAAACACTTGTGTCAGCATGTATATGGAGTTAGTTGCTTACCTTTTCAATTTTATGACAGTGAATGAGTCCATCCTGTTTAATGTAAAACGTAGAGAACGCATCACATAACCTAAAACAGAAGACATCTATATTAAGAGAGATAATGAAACACTTAAGACACTGAGACGAAGGTAGAACTGTTTAGGAAGAACACACAGCGCTATGTATGGTGTAAAAAGCCTGTGCTGATTGTGAGCTCAGCAGACACCCGCCCTCCCATTCTAACTACCTATGGTCTTTCAGTCAGGAAATCCAGAATCCAGTTACAGGTAAGAGCTGGGACACCGAGGTCTGTCATCTTCCCAATCAGCCTGCCCGGGCGAATGGTGTTGAATGCAGAACTGTAATCCAGGAAGAGGATACTAGCATATGTACTGCTGTTGCCCAGGTGTTTCAGGGTGTGGAATAAAGCCAGAGCCATCGTGTCGTCCACTGATCTGTTGGGGCCGTAGGCAAACTGGAGGGGGTCTACAGTGTCCAGGACCATGTGGAGTGAGGACCAGTTCCTCTAAGCACTTCATGGCGACTGATGTGAGCACCACTGGCCTGAAGTCATTCAGAGTGGATGTGCCTGATGTCTTAGGGACCGGTATGATAATGGATTTTTGAAAATGCAAGTGACTACTGCTTGGGTTAAAGACAGGTTGAAGATGTCTGTATACACACTAGTTAGTTGATCCCCACAGGCTCTCAACACTCTAGCGGGGACACCGTCTGGTCCAGCCGTTGAATGGGGGCTTACCTGTTTCAGGGCCTTCAGGACCTGTGTGAGCATCACCTGAAAACCAGTGTCCCCCGGGTTGCAGGAGGATTTTGAGGGGGTGTCTGTGTTCAACCTGTCAAACCTCACATAGAAGTTGTTGAGGCTGTCTGGGAGGGTGGCGTCCTGGGGGGCTGTGTTTGTTGATTTCTTCCTGTAGTTTGTGACTGCCTGGATTCCCTGCAACATACTGCGTGTGTTGTTATTCATATAGTAGCTCTCCAGTTTTTGGGAGTATGCCCTCTTTGCAGCTCTGATGGACTTCTGTAGCTCATACTGGGCTTTCCTGTACTCCGCTTGGTCCCCTGACTTAAAAGCCTCTCGTCTCTTCCTGATTTTCTGTTTTTATATCCCTATTAAACCATGGTTTTTGGTTGGGAAAAACATGCACTGTTCTAGCTGGTGCGCATATGGATGTGCACCAGCTGATGTAGTCACTCACAGTCTCTGCATATTCATGTTTATTGTCTGTGGCCCCTTTGAAGATGTTCCAGTCTGTGGCCTCTAGACAGCCCCGCAGGCAGCTCTTGCACAGTCGTTCCAGGTGTTAACAGTTCTCACTGAGACTGGTTTCATCTTGAGTCGTTTGGTGTAAGCAGGTTTGAGCCGAATTGCTAGGTGGTCAGATCTACCAAAATGAGGCTTAGATTCAGCTGATAAAGCATTTCTAATGTTACTGTAACATTGGTCCAGTGTTTTGTTTCCTCTAGTGGAAAAGGTTACAAACTGATACAGGCATGCTTTTCCTGAGATTGCAGTGGCTAAAATCTCCCAGAATATTAAAAGCAGCATCAGAATATGTGTTTTCATGCCCATTAATCCTACTGTACAGTTCCTTTAGTGCAGCTTCCTCTTTGCCTGAGGAGTGGGGGGTGAGCGTACATTACACTCACAATGATACATTGCAGCTCGCTAGGTAAATAAAATGGCCTTAGCTTTAGTGTTAAATATTCCACATCTTCAGAATAGAATTTGGAGAGAATCTTATAGTCTGTGCACCAGGATTGTTTGAGGCGGCCGTTCCTGCCCCGCAGGCCTTGCCGCTTTCAGCAGCGCTGCGATCCTGTCTGAACACAGAGTAACCATCCAGAGTTATACCCTCGCCGGGAGTCTCTTTTCCCAGTCATGTTTCACAAAAACACAGCAGGGAGCAGTCCTGTATGTCCTTCTGTGAGGTAATCCGAGCATGGAGTTTGTCCAATTTATTAACAAGAAACTGGACATTTGCGAACAGTATAGCGGGGAGGGCTAGCCTGCTCTTGCTAACCAAGCGCCGTAGGCTCCGTTCAACTCCCTGCCATCTGCCTCGTCTCTGCTTCGGTTTGTTATTATAAGAAGAGCTCTCTGCCAGGGGTCAGCCTGCCATCGTGTTGACATAGCATATTAGTTCTGGGTGAGAGTCCAACGTGCTCGGGTCAAAATATCCAAGAAGACTACGCTCTCTTAGCAGTAGCAAAGTCGCCTGGTCATAAATAAAGTTTGCGGTCTTTACTGTTGCTTTAACATGGCACAAATAAGCAAAAAAGAGAAACAACCTGACTCTGAGTGAACTGTGATGAGCGGCATCTTGAATCTGATTGAAATACAAAAAATCCCGTCATTGCTTTTAACTAAACAATCATTACACAAAACTATCAATGCCTTAAAATTAAAACATGGATCTCTATATTTTGAATACAATACTTCAAAGTTCAAGTTCAAAGTTCAAAGTGTACTTTACTAAACATTGATAATTGATTAGACATTGATTAAACAGTAATTATCAATCAACTCTTAGGCTTGAAACCATCATTTTTATGAACTCGGTGCCTGTTTTTATTTTTTTCTTCCTCTCTTCTCTCAGTCCCACGCTTACACACACTCCCGGCTTCATTGCAGAGATGTGTGTCTTACTTCCCCTTTTTCCATGATTCAGCATTTTCACTCTCTATGCTTTAGATTCTGAATGTACTTTAGACTTCTAAATGTACCTTTTTAATACAACCCTTTCTCATTTTATTCTTGCTCATTCACTAATGATTGTTTCCTGGGCTTTTTCCTGGTTCTTTCCGGGACCCGTATTTACAGCTTCGCTGACACAGTGAAGGAATGAAGGAACCTTGGTGGACTTCTACAGCCAGACTTCTGCAGGCTGACCAGGTGCAGACTGAACTGACCTTTGTAGGAACACGTCGAACCAGCGATGAAGCCTTCGTCATTTTAATCGCGTCAGGCCATCCAGTGATGTTTAACCCCGTTCTGCTGGAGGGTAATCTGCTGCAGTCAGTCATCAGGAAGCAGTCGACAGGCCAAATAATTGTCTGACACAAACTGTGCTCAGGTTCCATCTCTTCAGCTTGGTGACTGTTATGGTATAGGGCCAAAAGTTTGTAGACAGCTGGGTGGTCAGGTTTGTCCCCATCCCAATGGCCAGCCTCAACAGATAATGACTGGCAGTGCAGGAGGCTTAGTTGATCCTGTCCACCTGGGGCCTCCAAGCTATTAAACTCCTCTGACTCGAGTCCCCCACTTCTGATGATTATCAAGGTTGTGTGGCTCATTTTCTGGTGCTAAACAGTAAAATAGTGTGTGCTCATTTTTACTAACTACTACTCCACTACTGTGGAGGAATGTGTGAACAGACCGCATCTCCAACATCATGTGCTTGTGTCCGAATGGGAGCAGATCGGCCAGCGTGTAGTGGAAAGACTGGAACCAGGAGGGTGCAGGCTGGTCACTGGTGGCTGTAGGCAGGTGTCCACATACTCTGCCACGGTTCTTAATTTAGTTTAGTTCTACACAAAATACCTGCAGTGCACTTTTTCCTCCCTAAGCCTCACCCCTCTCTCTCCCTCTCTCTCTCCCACACACTGCCGTTGTCTCTTGCTGATGCCCCTCTAACCCTCCTCCTCTCTCCGCCCAGCACATAGCTCCGTCTTCTCTTGTTCTCATCACTGGCATCACACTCTAATGATGATGATGGAGAGAGGAGAGAGAGTGCTAGAGTTAATTACAGTTATCAATTTCTAAATTGGTGCATAAAGTACCTGCATTGCACCTTTTTTTTCCCCAAACCTGCCTCGCTCTGTCTTTGTCTTTCACACACGTGTCACACACCGGTCCTGTCTGCACCTCATCATTTTTCTGCCTGTGGGGAACACATGCTGGACCTCTCCCTCCTTCAAAATAAGAGCCTACCCCATAGAAGCTGCTGGTGAAAGTGATGATGACATGTTTCTGCCTCTAAGTTTAGTGTCTTAATGAGCGTTTATTCTTTCCTCAATGGTGACTTTCTGAAAGACAAACTGAACATTTAGCCCTGTCGACTTCTTCATCCTCTACACGACACCAGCTCTCTCCCTTTAATTTATCTGCTGTAATAAATTGCTCTTCAGCATCTGCCGCCATTAGTCAGCATCTTAAATTTTACTAACAGCCCTGACTGGATCCAAAAAGCTGACAAGGGAGTGGAGACTGTTTGTTCCCATCAGACACCAGCAGTCAACACGTTACCTCCAGTCGCAGCTGTCTCTGTCTGTACGGCCTCAAACCAATCACCCTGAAGAACCTGTTGTGACTTGATGATCTTCTGTCCTAATGACTAATTTTACAAGTCGATCCATTGATCAGGATGTACGCTTGAGCATAAACCTGCCCGTCACAGTTCAGCCACGTCCTCCTGCTGCTTATCCACAAGCTTAGAGTGGCAGGAACGTTTTAAGGTGATATAAACAGGAAGTAATTTATGTCATGGCGTCAAATCCTTATGAACAAACTCAAGCTAAATGTTTTATAAGTTAGCTAAGCACTCTGGCTCTGTTTGCTTTAAAGCAGCTGTGTTTTATTTGATGGAGTGTGTAGCGAGTGTCGTCAGCACAAAGACAGAGCGGAGTCTGGCCTTCAGGAAAGCTAACATGTTCCTACAAATTCTTTTGGACTTGTAATCACACGACACATTTTGGTACAAGCTCACAGTGCAGGAGGAGAGTTACTGCATAAAGCTGCCAGAATTACATTTTGTCAACATAACAAGGAAACATCTGGCAGAAATTATGTGTGAAACAAACAAAGTATTACGAAAACATTCCCCTACCAGTGTTTTCTACTTGTATACGAGCAGATATTTAGGCTCAGTGCCAGTGTGCGTTCAGTCATCTAGACAACAAGCCTAACAAGCTGCACTGAATCAGGTTGTACTTACAGTCCCAGGGATTATAACACAAGAGAAAAATCATAGTTTTCCTTATGTAATTGTGTCATTTCAATCCAAACTGTCAGTAATAGTAATGGTCAGTGGATGTGCATCTCATGCCCTAAATAAACAAATTAAATTTAAACAAACAAATTAAAGCCCAGCAAAGCTGTTGGACACTGCAGCCTCTGGACTGTATTATGTCCTCCACAGCACTTCTAATGTTAATCTAATGAAGGAGGGTTGGGAAGACAGGGAAAAGGAAAAAGTGCCCCCTGCCAAGAACTCTGTATCTCCCGGTCCATAAACATCTCGTAGCAGCAAATCAAAGCTGACGGGGCTTGATACAATTCCCCACAAAACTGATGCTGTCAGCTGCAAACTGGTCAGGACTGATTTGATAAGTTGACAGAGCTGTCAGTCAAGCTGACAATACCTGCCCCTCTCCCTCATGACTCCCCCGAGAGGGAGGGCAGGAGGGAGGTTGATAGAGACTGACGAGAGGTGTGTGGTAGTTATGAAGTGCATGAAGTCATTAGTAACCATTTGATGAGATCTCGCGCCGTTAATGAGACATAGATTTGAGATTTTAATTGTTAAAATGACCACGTTGTGGTTAACAGGACCCACGGCTGAACCTCTGGCTAAAGTGGAGCTGAATGTGTTGGCTGATGTGAACGTGTGACACGCAGCTTCAGGCTGAGTGCACGACGGCGTTCAGTCCTCTCTCCTCCATCTCTTCCTGTTCAGGCCTGTCCTGCTCCACCTGCCATCCTCCCGTCCCCCCCCTTCCCTTCTCCTCCCCCTCTCTGCAGGCTCAGCAGGAGACAAAGAGGCTGCTGCCCACCACAGCTCCATGAATGATTTAACAAAGCGCCAGGAACTAACCCTCTCTCCCAAAAAAGATGATGACTGGCAGGGATGGAGGGAGGGAAGGAGGGAGGGAGGGAGGAAGCAGATGACAAAAGTATAGACGGGGAATGGGAGGAGAGATATCACCTGTGAAGAAAGGGAGTGAGGGAGGGAGCTGTCATCTTCCGGTGTGCGGGCTGCAGCATGTTACTCGGCTGAATAATGTATGGTTGTTTTCTGTTCCCACAGCCAGCCAGCCTGGCAGACAGAGACAGACATGCAGCCGCTGTTTCCACAAAGAGGCCTTAAATGGTCAGTGTGGGCACTGCCAGGTGGAGAGAGCTCTCCTGTGGGCACAGAAAGGTACTGGGGTAGCTCCCGGTGCCGACTGGGCTTTCCTCTGTCAGGGCTGGTCTGTGCAGGCTTCAGGTGAGCTAGCAGGGCCTGCATGTTGGAGCGGCTTCAGCTGCTGACGTGGCTCAGTGTCTGAGATAAGTAGCCTGACAAACATGGTTGAATTCATCTGACTGTTTCATCCATGTTACTTTGAACTCCTGATGATACGTTTTACTGCACTACATTAAAGTAAGGTCTCCATCAGATTTCTTTATTTTAGATTTATTTATGTACAAAAACCTGATGATCAGTTTGGAAACTACAACTTCAAACAAATAGAATTTAGACCTGCAGCAACAGACCTGTTTGGCCACAGACAGCAGAAGGACTGTGAGCTCAGCAGTGACGCAGCGGTGAACGTTAAAGCCTCTTTCAGACTTACACTCCTCTCCATTCATCTAATGGCGTCTGGACGTGCCGACACTTTCAGCACATCACGACTCTGAAGTGCAGGCGGTCATCTTAACAGATAGGGACACACAAGACCACAATGTCATGGTGTTATAGCTGTGTGTCACTTTACTCAGTGAAACTGCAGCAAAGTTAAATCTCTGGTGTTTGTGATGAAGACAAATAGAAAAGAAGCCGTGATAGTAATCGCAGATTTCCTCAGTCAGTGGTGATTAACCACGTGTCTGCCACCACACGCACACACAGTGCAGTGGCCGTTGTCCTGTCTCCTGGGTGTCTGAGCCTCCCTCCGTCCTAAATGGGACCTAGATTTGACTTTATCTCAGTTTTCTCTAAATGTCAACATCATCCAAGTCGCCTTTTCAAAATGTCAGCTCCTCTTCTCCTCCTCTCTAGCTGTCTCTCCTCCTGCTCCCTTCTTTTTGTTGTCTCCCTTCTCCTCTGTCCTTCCTCCTCCTTCTCTTCCTCCTATCTAGGTTACCTTGCAGTGTTAGCATATTAGCTTACTGCAGCACTGGCTCCCCGTGTGTGTGCGGGTTTTTTTATGTATAAGTGTATGTGTGCATGGTTATTGAGTGTGTGTATTAGTATGTGCTTGTACTTGCCTATGTGTGCATTTGACAAGTTTATGCATGTAGTTTTCTGTGTGTGTGTGTATGTGTTGTGTGCTGTGTACATCTGCCACTGTAACCTCTGTGCTCTATTACACCCAGATTACCCAGAGTCCCCTGGGGCAGCGGTGAAGTCTGTGGTATAAATCCAGTTTGTTGATACACTAGCTCTCTAAGACCCATAAAACATTACTGCTATGCACAGAAACACACACTTCTGTCTTTGTGAGGACACTTGTTGACATAATGCGTTCCCTAGTTCCTAACCTCTAACCTCAACCTAACTCTAACCTGAACTCTCAGAGTCTTAACCCTAAAAAAACTGTTTCACAAAGTGAGGACCTGCCAAAAGGTCCTCACTCTGTAGCAAGTACACGTTACTTTGACTTAAGCTTCTTGTGCACATTGTAACAGCTTGTTTTCCATAAAGAAGACATTTTACACAATGTGCACTGTGTGGACCACTTAGAATGACTGACTTCTGTCTGGCATCTTAGCTTTAGTTTTGTTGTTCAGTTTGTTGCTGTCAGGATGTTGAGTGAGTTTGATTAGGGAGTTTTCTGCACTTGAAGCCTGTTATAGTCTGTCAGTGTGGTATTCCTGGTTTGGTCTCTTTGGTTCCGATGAGTTGTGGACATGTTGTTGCTGCAGCTTCACAGGTACTGTTGTTCTGGGGAAAGTTGCAGTGTGAAAATAGACTGATCTAACCAGATGTTTAGCAGCAAAGCCAGGCTTCCAGGTGCTAACTGATGGTCAGAAACACCACTTTGGAGTTCATGAGGAAGTACTTACCGTTCTGTGGACTGCAACATCACCAGACAGTGCTGTGCAGAGTCTGGTCACTGGTGAACAACTGTAGAGGGGTTTAATGAAGAGACAAATCCTGCACTTTGTCCCGAACAGCAGAGAAAGAGTGGTTTTATTTCTGCCTGTTGTGGAAACTTATACGAGTGTGACCTTAAAACAAATTGCCAGATGGCTGCTGTGTAATTAGGCCAGTGGTAAGTTTGTTTTTACACAAGCAGCTAGAAGTCACAGGACTGTTATCAGGATACTGCAGCATCAGACCAGATGTTTCTTCTGCTGTTGCAGGTTACTCAGGCTGAGCTGATCAGCAGAGACTGTCCTCCTGTGAAGATGACAGTACACGTCATTTGTGCCAGCAGGTTAGTACGACGAAATGTTACATATGGCAACCGTATTAATTATGACATGAAGAAAGGAGTAGGTATTATAAGTAAAAAGTCCATGTTGGGGGGCTTGGTACACACAGCCCAGGACTGTTCCTCAGGAGACCTGGCAGCGTGGTTTTGTTCTTAAACGTGACCGTCATTTTTTTTTTTTTTTAAGTAACCAGGTAGTTTTTGTGTCAGAACATAACCAAGTGTTTTGTGCAGCAAAATGAAACTGACGGTTTCATAATAGTAGCATCGTATTTGAGCGTTTCCAAGACGATGGTGTTACAGTAGCTTGCTGCTAGCTAGCCTGCTGGTTAGCCATCGTGTTTATGGCTGTTTCCATGACGACAGAGGTCTATAAAGTGAGGTACGTTGTCATTCATTTTGATGGGACTGTTGCAATTCCTGCT
>NW_018128149.1:637170-641763 GCF_001952655.1 Monopterus albus | reverse complement strand
CCCCTATGGGTCGTATGAGAGGGAAGGAGCAAGCAACCATCTGGGATGTAGAGGTTGGAGGAGCTTGGCTAATTAACAGAGCCGACGGAAATGAGGACTCATAGCTACACAGCCACAGGCTGAGGAGTGAGGAGTTTTGGAGGAGCGATTCACGTGCATGCTGCTCTGAACAGTGCCTTGTGTCAGAGCAGGTTCACTGAGTTTTACATCCAGCCTGCAGTTTAGTTTTCTGAAATGTAATTGGCTTTACAGCCTCATTGAGATGCTGCTGTGGCTTCAGACTTGTAGTTTATCACTGTGTTCATTTTACCTTTTCATTTAGCATCTTTATGGAGGAAACATCATATTCTCCACTGAGAAATAGTCTAAATTAAAAGCTGGTTTACAGGAGAGTGTGTGCTGACAGGCACAAAGAAAACACTGCAGTTGCCAGTTTTACAGGCTGGAAATTGGCCAAACTACAACGCCAAAGAGCACAAAATGCTGCACAGTGGAACATATGTATCAACTAAAAAATACTAAAAACAATCAGTCCAAAAACACAGGTTTATAAAATCCTAGCAATAAAAAGTTTCATCAAAATAAAATAGTATAAAAGAACAAGTTAAACCATGTCCCTTTGGGGCAGATAAAATGGATTAAATACCAAAAGCCTGCTTAAAAATGTGAGTTTTTAAAGTAGACTTAGAAACCACTAGCTCGGTTATAGACCGGATCTCAGGCGGTAATGAATTCCAGAGTCTAGGACCATAGACAGCAAACGAGCGGTCGCCCCATTTTTTTGGATCGGGCCTGCAGAACAACTAAGGACAAGTGCTCATCAGAGCGCAGGGTTCGGCGCGGAGCATAGATAGATAGCAGCTCCAACAGGTACGGTGGGGTGAGGCCATATATGGCCTTAAAGACAAATAGCAGCATCTTAAAATCAACTCTCCATTGTACTGTCGACCAGTGTAGAGAGAAAAGAACAGGGGTAATGTGGGCATACCTGGGAGTGTTCGACAACAGCCGAGCAGCCGTGTTTTGAACCAGTTGAAGTTTCCGCAGCACAGACTGAGAAACACCAACGTACAAGGCATTGGAATAGTCTAATGGTGAGGTAATAAAAGCGTGGACTGCTTTTTCTAAGTCTCCACGCGATAAGAAAGGCTTCACCTTTGTTAAAAGGCTCAGGTGGAAAAAAACTGGTCCTAATCTGCTTATCAAAAGTAAAGCCGTTATCAAATATTACTCCAAGGTTTCTCACCATGTCTGTAGGTGAGGGGGCAGAGGCACCTAAGCTGGATAACACTGCGGCTGGATCGGGGCTGATAACAATATATTCAGTCTTATTCTCATTTAAGTGAAGAAAATTTTGGGCGAGCCATTTCTTAATATCCCGAATACAGTTATGCAATGGAGTAAGTGCATTCAAGTCGGATAGTACCATATTGATGGATTTCTCCCGCTAACGACTGTGTGTATGTATTTGTGTTGTACAATGAACAAGAGAACCCTCTCCTTCTCTACACCAAGAACTGTGTCTCACACTTATTCCGCTTAAAGGAAATGAAAGCAGATTTCAGGAAAGATGAGGAACCTGGAGGAAGAAAAGTGGGATGAAGATGAGAAGAGAAAGAAAGGAGCAGAGAGGATGGAGAAAAATGAACCCGATGAAAGCCCGGAGAGTAAGGACGAAGAGGAGCCTGTTTATCGACAGCGTCTTCCTCACTGTCCTTTTCTACTCTGACCTCAGTCACAAGTGAGTGCACGTGTGCGTGTCAGTGATGAGAATCGATCCAAGTAGATTGACTTGTTGTCTGGAGATATGGAGACGGTCCTCACGCCAGAGTGGCGGTGGCGGTGTTGTGCACGGCACTAGTTCACCTTCGGCTGCTCAGAGCAGTAGAAGACAGTACAGTAGAACCTCCTCATTCCTTCCAGCCCCCAGTCACCCCCACCCATAGATGTGTGCAGTAGTTTAGTGGTAGAGCCTAACTCAGTATATGTACTTAATACAGTCTGGAGGCATTTCTACTGTACTGGCGTATTTCTGCTACTTCACTGAGACACATATTGTGCAATTAAACTTCACAGAGTCAAAGAAAAGTCTGGCTGAGGCTGGGATGAGGTTTTTCAAACCTCAGTCTGAATGCGGTCCAAGGCACCAGAGACTCTGGGAACGGCTCTGGTGATGGGTTGAACATTGGAGCTCTTCAGACTCCCCCAATCACAATTACAACTTCAGTGTTGATGTGAAGCAGGAAACTGGTAACTAACTCCCTTTGGACAGGAACGACAGCGTCAGCTACACGTGTCTGAACAGGTGCTACATTGCTTGTTTGTGTCAAATGAAAATGAAAGACTCCTGCACTCCTTCAGTCTCCTGAGGTCGAACAGCCCAAACTGTGAATGGGTAAATATTCCTACAGTAAAAGATACTGCAGGTTTTTCATTTTCACACAACTTGTGTTTTCCTCCTAAACATCTGCCACATATTCAGGTACAAACACATGATCAAGTTCACATAAATGAAATGAAGCTTTGCTGCTGACCTGGAGGCAGCTGGCAGCTGTGACCCACTGTAGGTGGAACCAGGCGCCGACACAAACCACCACAGGTACATTGTTCTAAACAAGACCTTCTATTCTTTAATTGTGATTTTAATTTATAATTAGGCTAAAATCACACACACACTGTCACAGAATGTAAATATCGTTTGGGATGACTCACTCACCTGAGGCACTTCTGCAACAAAGGGTGTGTGTGTGCCGCTGTGTGTCCTTTTCTTTCACTGTGTGTGTGAGATGCAGGGGAGCGGCTCAGGGGTGTGAGGCAGCTGGTAATTGAAAAACAGGCCCATTTTCTGCAGTAATTGTTGCGCTGTGCGGCGGTCTTGCTGGAGGAAGCACGACAAGTTTCTGCGGAGCAGTGAGAGAGAATCAGAAACAGTGGAGGGCAGAGAGATGAACCGGTGAATCCTCTCTCGTGTCCCTTTGTTTTCCTCTGCAGTGGAAGGCACACAGCCTCAGTTTCAGCCTGGCAGCTCTGGGCTCTCTAGTCACTTTACACTGAGATCTCGCCCTTGTGCTGTTCATACAGATCAAGCTAAGGGCGGTCTAATCACGAACCAGCAGGCCGGCACCAGAGGTGAGACACGACATCACTCTGCATCCACTGTGATGTAAATTTTACAAACCAAAGCAACAATGGTGGGAGAGATAAGTGCGGATGTAGCTTTGTTGGCTCTTCAACCATCTATTTGGTTGAACTGGTTAGCGTGGTTCTTGCTGTGTGTGCTGTGTCATGAGTAATAACTGCAGCCAGTGTGTTCATGACATCAGTTACGCTTTGACCTGTAAGTCAGAGAGAAGCCGAGGACAGTTCCAGGCAGAGCAGCTTGCAGGTGATAGTGTCGTGCACATATTACATCATCAAAATGTAGCACTTGGTCCCGGACTGCCGGCTCAGTCTTTCTGCACAGAGCATGTCTTCCCGAGAATGGCCCACTGTTCTGGCTTTATACCTTACACACAGAAAGCAAGACGGAATAAAAGTGCACCGATTCCCCCTGAAAAGGCTTGTAAGACCTGTGAACCCAGACAAACACATAATGACCCCATAGATAAAGAGAGAGTGTGGCCTGGTGGGCCAGCCCTGATCTCTCTTTGGCCCAGGAGAGGAGCTCAGCTTTTTTCCTATGGTTGTCCCATGTGATGCTTGTGGTTGTTGTGCTGACTGGACCAGGACACGGGCTGCCTTGTGTGTCTTCTTCTCCCTTTGTGCACACGTTGAATCTGGCTCCGTGTGAGTTTGAATCCAAGCAGCTGAGTGTCTGTGTGAAACCTTCCGCGCAGGCCGCAGGTTAACTTAACAATACATTAACTGTATTGATCGACACAGACCTGAATCACAGTGAGCTCACGTTACTCAAGAGATCATGAAAATGTGCTGTGAAGGAATCCGATTGGATAGTAGGCTTGAGGCCGCACACGCACGTTAGCGGTTATGGAAAAGCACTCCTGCTCCATTTTCAGATAATGATGCTTTCTTCCTGCTTAGCCTCCATCTGAATGCAATTAATACACACACACTCTCAATCACACTCACTAGAGTGCCTTCCTGTTTGTCTTTCAACTCTGATCGACCCACAGAGCGCACACACACACAGATGGGTGGGTGTCACGCTGTGTCCAATAAGTGAAGTGGCTTCAAGTGAAAGTGAGATCAAAGCAGGGAGGGGGGCCAGAGATGGGAGGACGGGGGCAATGGGTGGGACAGGGAAAACCCACTGGGTGCGAGGCAGAGAGAACGTATGAATGGCAGGACGGATAGAGCTTGTTCACTTCTCAGCTCAGAAACCAGCTAACCTCACAAACTTGAGTTTCTGATGAGTTTTAATTTCTCACCCTGATGTGGAGAATAAAAATACTGATGAGAGAAAAGGCAACACATTTAGAAAATACTGTAATGTAACATCGCTGTGTGTTAACCAGTGTGAGTTTCTTGGCTGAGTTGTGTCATGTCAGAGACAAACAGAAAAGCCCTTGACAGTATGTAGTTGTCAGGGGAGGTTCCAAGTGGGGGGGGGGGGGGGGGGCGCACGGGCGGGGC
>NW_018128149.1:617364-637154 GCF_001952655.1 Monopterus albus | reverse complement strand
TGTGGGGGGGGTATGTGGGGGGGGGGGGTGGGGCGTCACTAGAGCTGAGTCCCAGAACCCTTTGGTCCAAAAGTGCCTCGGGACAGACACGAACAGAGGAAAGCGGTGCAGCAGGTCATGTCAGCGATGTCATACCTCATCAGCAAACAAAAAGCAGTACCACTCGAAGCTCCTCGACGTCTTCCTTTAGCTACAGCACCGAATCTGAGAAGACAAGTGTTTGTTGGTGATCTGAGCAGCCTGAATGTTTGCCAGAAACAAAAGATGAGCACAAATGATGGGTTTCATTCTGGTGAAACTTTACATTGTTATGAGTTGTTTGCTGAGGCAGACTTGAGAAGTACAGCAACACAAATAAGCTGTCGACTGTAGTGGCAGTGATTTTACACGAGTGCCAGCTTAGCATGAAATATTTATCAGTGAGTATGTCCGTGTGTGTGTGAGAAGCAAAGCGAGCTCACGGTCCCGTCTGAATGCTTTTGTAGCAGGGATAGCCGCTGTGTAAAATGGCAGCTCTCCGGTTGAATCCATGTTGTGTTTCAGGCAAAGCTGTGTGCGTGTTAGTGTGTGAGCGGCCTACTGCTGCACGTGTTGTTGTTAAACTTTCATGGCTGCCTGCAGACAACATCCAGTTTCACAAAGTCACTTTTTCAGAAGTGAAAGAATATGTTTCCTCTGTGGGAGCCTGTGTAGATTCTGGTTGTTTATATTAAATGTGGAAGATGTAAACAAAAAGAGGCAAATATTGTCATTTAGCTCAGTTTGTTCTCTTCCTCAGTCTGATGTTGTCATAGCGACCGACACTCACATCCTTCAGCAGGTGCTCGTCCTGTATTTGGATTCATTTTTCTTTGGGGCATTTTCATTTGAGTTGGGGCATTTAAAGCCAGGAACATAAGAAGTTAAGCAGGCAAATTAAGAGCTATTAATTCACCTACATATTTCCTTTATTTATTACACTTCAAGGTTTTAACTTCGAGGTTTGGATGAATGTTGATGTCAGAGATAATCCAGTGAAAACAACCAGGAAAAGCTGCTTTTCTCTTCTCTGAATTAACAGTAACAGTAGCTTCTTCTTCTTACCTTGGGTTTGTGCTGGAAGCAGGAAGCTGGTACTGTACAACCTGAAGGGGACGTAGTTCATTCAGAGTTTAAACAGTTAACACTGAGAGGACAGCTGAACACACAGTCACCTAAATCAGACGCTTGCAAAATCATATCCTCCTGTTAAAGGTCAAGTGGAACACTCAACGAGCAATTAGCAGAGAGGAAATGCCAGCGAGGCCGTCGGCGCAGCAGCCCTCTGAATTATTCACCAGTGTAACAGGAGGAAGTGCCACCCATGTGCTCCGAGCAGCCAATCGAGCACCACTAATGTCAGGCAGATTTGCATTAGTGCGGGTGAGGAATTGTGGGTAAGGAGAGTGTTTCCTGGCATATCACGCTGGATGAGCACAAAGCTTGACTGCTGCTGATTTGTAAAGGTCCATACTGGTGGTGCTGGTTTCTGGACTCATGTTGGCAAAAGTTCAAATAGATGTTTTGTGCCATGTTCTTGTTTTTATGCCGTAGAACGTCTGTGATCTAATGACCCAGTTCAGGGCTCTGCAATGTCGTAGTTGATGCTTTTTCAGGTTACTATGTAAAAACCTATTTTAATTGATGATTGAAGTTACAAAGGATATGCAAACGTCCCTAAGGGAGGCTCACAGTCTAAATCGGAGGGTCAAAGCCTGCTTACCTTTTAATCCATCAAGTCAGCACAGCAGCAGTGCGTCTTCCCACAGACACGTCTGAAGGAAACCGGAGTTTGATAGCCCTGACCTCTTTTTCCGCTTGCACAGTTCAAACAAACAGGGTTCTGGACTGGTGTGAATCCTGACTGGTCTAAAAGTTTGTGGTGTCTACATCATCAGAAGGGACTACGCTGACGAGAGCTGATCACTCCATCAGGTCAGATAGAGGCGCACCAGCCACTATGGTTAAAGTCCTACAGATACAGAGAGCGTCATGGCCAAGTGCAAGGGCAACAATGACTGTGTCCGGATGTCTTCACAAAATTTCTACCTTGATTGTAGATGCTAGATCAGGGCCTTGCTGGTTACATCCCGGCCACAGGATTCAGCTGAGCCTGGCTGACGCAGACAGAAACCAGCTCAGTTACACAGTCATACAAATTTGGTTGGAAAAGTCACCACCACAATTTTATGAGAAGTTGTGTTTATCTGAACAACCATAAAATAATTTAGGGTGTAGTTACTCTTTAATACGAGTAACACGCTGTCTCCTGTAGAGCTGCAGTGAATTACAGCGAGCAGCCAGAACAAAGCTGTTTACTGCACACTGAGCTGCGCGGCCATGCACCAGGCATAAAACACTTCTTTGTGACATTTACAACACTTTGTCCTGCATCCATTTTTGATAAACAGACTGTGACAAGTGGAAGGAATAGACTGAATAACTGACGGTGCCCCCCGTCCACAGGACATGAGGGACCCATGATGTGAATCAGATGCTGTGGCCTTCCCAGTCACCAGGTCTCAGTCCAGGTGAACAGCTATGGGAGAGTTCGGAGCTACGTCTCCACCACCATCATCAAAACGACACATAATTGCTGCCATATCTCCAGAACATCTTTAAAGTTTGAGGAGCTCCTTGCATCGCTTTACCACTTTCTAAACTACATCAACCAAACTTTTATGAGCTCTTGCGTCGACCAGTCACTGTGGCAGACACCAGACACGCTGCTGTTGAATTATCTTGTTGCTTTCAAGCTAAAACAAAGAACTAGACTCCTGAAACAACTTGTCACCCTTCTTCGCATGTGTGTTTGTTGAATGACATCATGCACGAGACCAGCTCTGTGATCAGTGGCTTCACCTGTGAGTCTCTGACAGCAGAACAGAGCAGAGCCAGAGATTCTCCATGTCAGAGATCACAAAGACAAACTCCTCCAGATGAGTCTCTGATCCAGCTTTATCCAAATCGGTGTCTGAGTTGTCGCACAGTCATGTAACATGGACACACGGACTCACAGGGACGTGTGTTCTGTAGCTTCCTGTGATTCACATCATCTGTTCAGCTCTTCCCGATGCATTGATTGATGGATCGTGTGTGTGTGAGTCACAGTAAACACTCATCATGTCTCCTGGCGCTCCAGCAGATGGACAGTAGGCGACACGCACACACTGCATATATACAATATATAGACACACATCACCTGATGGTGAAAAGGCACACAGGCTGTCTGACCAGCGTGGAGATGACATTTTGCCTTTGACTAGAGAGCGAAAGGAAGAGGGAAGGAGTTCCAGGAGGGATGGAAGCTGGAAAACAAAAGGCTGGACACCAGATTGGGATGGGAAGGAAATGAAACAAGGACGGAATGAAGTAAACAGCAAGAGAGGATAAAAAGAAATAACTGAAGTACAACAGACGGAGTGAAGGACAATACAAACTAAAATTACACTAAACCCTGTGAAGCGGGTTCCACTTGTTCCCCAGGTTCCCCCGCTGATTTGGAAATGTGAATTAACTTCAATAGTTCAGCGTTGTTCTTAACTGAGCCTAAAAACAAGCTGAATAAACTAAAGCTACAAAGCTGACTCACCAAGATCCCAGGTCAGAACAGCTCGTGTTTATGAGCTCCAAAAATGAACAAGGTTAAGTAGAGGAAATAAAAAGGGGGAATGGAAGAAAGAAAGTAAGAGGGAAGACTGAATAAAGAGGACTGAACGATGAAGGAAATAAAGTCAACAGGAATGAAAAACATAGGAGAGAAAGAAGAGCATGAGCAAACAGAGAGGACTGATGGACAGGAGGAGAGAAGTGAAGGAGCCGACAAATCGATGATGTGAAACTGTTAAGAAAGACAAAGATGTGTCAAGACAGATGGCACCAGGGATGAGAGGAGTAGTAAACAAAGTAAAAGTCACCCTCTTGGACCAATCAGGGTCCAGACTCATGAATAATTAATAGGCCCAGACTGGCTCCTGCCTTTGTGAAACACTGACAAAGTGCTCGGACTGCAGCCTGTTCCCTGCTCTGACAGACAGGCTTCCCTACTACAGTGACAGGCCTGTAAATAATTCACACTCCTCTCTCTCTCTCTCAGAGGTGGAAATACAGGAGGCCCAGAGGGAGGGAGGGAGGGAGTAACGGAGGGAGGATTCATCCTCCTCGTCCCCCCCTCTTCCTTTGACCAGACTGTTCTCTCTTTACTACCATCTCTAACCTCCTCTAGTGTTGTCTCTTACTTCATGGCCCGCTCAGGAAAACACTGCTCCACAGCTCTGTGCCATTTGAATGCTAAGTAATGAAAGTAACTGATCTGTCTGTTTCCATCTGCTGTTATAGTTTTACCGCAGTACATCTTCAGATGTTGTTAGTCAGGTGTACGTAGACCCCCACCAGACCCTGACCTCGGACCTGTACACGGGACAAGACGAGCTTCCAGGTAGCTGCAGAGGCACTGTTTCCTTTGTCAACACCAGACTGTGGACAGAGTCTCCAAACAAACAGCAGAGCTCCTGCCCAGCTGACTAACTGCTCCACAGCGGCTCTGACTAATTAATGCAGATGTATTAATAGATCGCTCTCCAGGCCGCTGTGCCTTCTCCCCTCAGAAAGATGGCCAAATAAACAAGTGAGGGAGAGATGATGTCTGTCTTCGCTCTAGTAGATTTTCTACCACACTTACCCATCAGAAGCATCCATCACATAATCAAACACCACAGTCACTTAAGAGAATACAAATTGATTTTAGTTCTTTTCTGGCCCAGTGGAGAAGATGATGGAGGAAGAAGGACAGCGGGAAGAGAGAGGGATGGGAGGACTTGGGCTTGTCTGATCCTCCATCAACAGGAGGGAAAAGGGGAGAGTGATGGGTGCAGGCATAAAGACGAGAAGGCTGCAGACAGGACGAAGAGGGGCTGAAAGACTAGATGGTCAGATTCTGGTGTTATAATGGATTTTAATTTCAAAATTGAATCCCAGAAAAGTGTCTGAAACTCTCAAATCCAGGTTTAGGTTGTGGACTGCAGTCGGGCTCTGGACACATCTCAGGGAGAGTCAAATCAGATCTGTAACAGGCGAGGCGCCAGGGCTTCTCAGGTCTGCCTGTATTTACACAGGGTTACTTTAAAAAAGACATTGAAACACCCATGAATGGAATAAAAACTGAGAGGGGAGGAAAAAGGAAGAGGCTTCCTCTGTTTCTTCTTTCCTTGTTTCCTCCATGCCTTATCTCCTTTTCTCACCCCCATCCTCCTAAGGGTTTTACTGCCTCAGATCTTCTGGTTTTCCATCTTTAAGCGAAGGCAGCCCGATGCTTTCTAAGGCGCTGCCAGCTGCTCGTGTTTCCTCTCATTTTCCCCTCCCCATGTCGATCGCACTCTCTCTCTCTCTGTGTCTTGTTTATCTCACTCGCCCTTTTCATTCCTCTGTCGTCCCTCTCCATCTCACAGACATGCATTTTCTCTTTGCCTGAATGAAACCCAACACTCCTGTTTCAAGTTTGTCCATCATCATCCACTTATCTCCCCTCTCTCTGTCTCCCAGTCACCTTCCCTGTTCCTTGCCCCCTCCCTCTGAATAAAATGTTACTCTCTCTATGGCTCAGCTCCTCTTCATCCCTTTAGCTCCCCATCTCTTCCTCCATCCCACCATCTGCTGAAGCCCAACATCAGATTGATCATGTTTTGTGTCGTGCTTTTTATGTTGTTGCTGTGATGCTGTCTGCCGGCTCCTCGGTCCTCCTCTGACCCTGGCCGAGCCTTCTGCCTTCTCTCATTTCTGTTAATCTGATGAGCCTTTCCTGCACAGCTTCGAGATGACACAGCAGAACGTGGGCTTGGAGCTTGTCATGTCTTCGCTTCTGACAGCTTGATCTGTGGAATATAAACATAGTTTTCTACCAAATCTTTTTAGACTTTACCAGAAGAAGCCAAAGTTCTCAGATATTAAACTGCTGCTGGGCAGCGACAGAGGTTAATGATCCTGTAGATCGAATTAAGACAGGAAACATCATCCATCAGAAACATTTCCCCAGTATAAGCTGCATCACAGCTGATCTGGAGACTGTTGTCTTGTATCAGTAAACTCTTTTAGTTAAGTATCAGATTGAAATTTCCTGTGTGTCAGGTGGCTGTGATGTTTCTCTACTTTCCTTACAATATGTGCTGTTACATTATTTCTGCCAGTTATGAGACATTCTCATCAAAACCTGGATAATCTCATAAAGAAATTCTAAATGCAGGTGAAAGTAAATAGTCAGCCTTGTTGGTGTGTGTGCTGTTAGTGTGCATCTACACACTGTGGTGTGACAGATGTCACAGTCTAAATGCAAAAGCATGGTAATGAGCAGAGGCATCTGGGATGCACGCTGGACAGTACATTATGTTACCTGTCCAAAGACGAGGCTGCAGGCTGACAGCTGATCCAGCTGTGGTCCAGACTCCTCCGCTCTTCTCTTCTGCACTTTCCTTTTAGATCTTTACTGTCCTGGTAGCTGTTCCCTCCTGGTCTCCTTCTTATCCTCCTCATACCTCCCTGCCTGTACTCTTCCTCTCCCTCGTCTGCTCTAAGTATTAAACACTCAGCGACTGTTGAGCGGCGGCGTCTTTTATTTTCTTCAGACTTTTACTCCTCTCTTTCCGTTACTTTTTTTTATCCTGTTTGTTCTTGTCTTCTTCCCCTTGTCCTCTCCATTTGTTTCTTTCTTCCCCTCCCCCAGTCATCATCTTCCTCACACTGTCACCTCTTCTCATCTTTCTCTAAACATTTTCCTTTCCGCTCCTCCTCTCTGTATCGTACCCATCCTTGTCTGCTCCTCCTCCTCTCCGCTTCTTCTCTTTATCTTTTTAATATTCTCCTCCTCCTCCAGTTGACAAAGTGACGTACAGGACAATCAAACTCAAAGCTACAATGACTAACCACAACACAGACCTCTGCCTCTCTCTCTCCATTCACTGTCTGTGTCACTCTCTCTGTCTCTCAGCAGCTTGTAAATAATTGAACATAAGTACATTTGGTGAAATGTCAGCATGGGAGTGACTCGGGCTTCAAACCTGTGAAAACCAGCGAAGGGACATAAACACAGTTGCACACTATTTTTGTGTACACACACAGCCATTTGGAGTGAATTGTATTTCATATGATAGACTGTGTTGTTGTTGAATAATTGATGTCTCCATTATCCAGCCCACATAGCTGGGGGGGTTGGGAGGCGATCAATACAGTGACACCTGTGCACTCCGCAGACACGTGCATGCACGCAGCAAAGTAATCGGGAGTGTGTGCAATGCATATACACACGTTACATTATGCATGAAACAATAAGCTCACAGTCCTCTGTGATTGGTGCACAAATACATAACACACAAAGCACAGTGATGGTAACTACACACAGATGAATGACTGACAGTGTCCAGGGTGAGACGGAAGACAAACGCGTTCCTATTAGGATTCTTTGTCTTGCTGCTGTTCAAGAAGATAAATGTGCTCTGAGTTTGAAACTACATTTCCCATAATGCTTTGTAGGATGCAAAAAGGAGGTATACTGGTGATCAGTATACATCAGTGAGTTATGCTGCGTGCTTGTTTGTTTTAGCCTTTACCAAGACAGCACCATTAAGAGTGTTAGCTGTTGGCAGACGTACATACACTGGAGTTGTGAGAGTCCTCAGGCAAGTGGCGCAGTTATGAGGACCATCTTTTTCAGTGATTTCTAACCAGATTTGTGGGCATTTATTGGAGCTGGCCGTCACTGATAATGTCTTGGAAAGTTTGAGTTACCCAGAATCTAAAACGTGTAATACCCATGGAGGGACTGAGTCCCAGCAGGCCCCTGGGCACCGACCACTGACTGCATCGCTATGGACGACATGTCAGCATTCCCTTCTACTACGCAGAAGTGCAGCCAAAATACTGCAAATGCAGAAGCTGAATTACTACTGTGTCACTTGGTTAATTAAAGCAGTGAGAAAATAGTTGGACCGGTGCTCAGACAACCACATGAAACATGTTCCTGCACATGTTGTGCTCGTGAAGAAAGAAGCATCATTAGCTCTGTGGTGGAAGTCAGAGGTTTTACATGTTAGAGACAAAACTCCTCAGCGACAGAAAAGTGCAGGTATTTTACTTTATTATAAAAACAGCTGTAATTAGTGCTTTTCTAAAGGGAAACGCAGTGATGATTATAAGTGCATGTGTATATGTGTGTGTTTGTGAAAGAAACCACAATAGAGAGTGAGAGATTTTCATCTTGAGCAATTAAAACTCTATAAATAGTTTGCTGCACCAATTAAACCACAACTGAAGCAGAAAAGCTCGACAGCTTATTTTTGTTTCTGTCGTACACACATTGCACTTTAACCCAGAGTGTGTGGGTGCGCCTATAAATACCTTCAGAGCAGTGTTGTAGGTTTCATTATAATCACACATGAGATCATTTGACTGTTTCTCAGCCTGTTCAGTCTCCATGGAACTTCACATCCACACAGCAACAGACATTTTACACTTTAGTTGGTCGCTCACAGCAAAAGGAGGAAATCTGTTGCTCATTAACGTCCAAAGCAAAGCTTCAAATGAGGCTTCAGTTAAATTTGTTGCAAACTTTACAGTGTGAAAACCAGCAAACGGGCCTGAAACTCATTTGGAGTGAGTAATTTAAATGGATAATCTGTGGCTTTGTTGTTGTGCTAGGTGTGATCTCATGGTGCCATAATACAGATGTGATGCAGCTGTTTCCATCCTGATAACCACCTACAGCGATGAGCTTTTGTTTTATGGTTTGTTGTGTTTTTGTGAAATCAAGGCGAGAAAACAAACATGTAGTGAAAACCATAGTTGTGATTTCCCCCACTGTCTGATAAACCCAGTGACAGTGGGACAGGACATGATGTCTCTCAGCTACACCCCCCCCCCTCCATGCCCCCCTGCTGCCTACAGCCTCCTGTTGTTATTCCAGCTTCTCCACCCTGTGTTGTCAAAGTACGGTCTGTAAATCAGCCCCGCCTGCCGCCTAGCCAAGGTTAGAAGAAAGGTTTTTCCAGTAGTCATGTCAAACAGCCATGGAGGAGCTCTGTGCAGCTAAAAGTCTGAACCAGCGGCTGCCAGAGTGAAGAGGTGGCGTCTTTTGCACAGAGAGAGTGGGACAAAGAAAGAGCAACAACCAGGGTTAATATGGATTTGGCTGTTTGACATGGGGAGGCTGCATTTGGTACAGTTTGTCTCAACCAGGCATCTGTAGTTTACATCATCGCTAGACAACAGGAGTGATGGGGGGGGGAGCAGAGAGCGGTAGGAGGGGCTGATGGCGTCTGTTTTGAGTCTCAGTGGAGCCTCTAGGCTGAAAAGACATTAGGCAAGGCAAGTTCATTCACATTAGGGAGAGGAGCCGGGCATTGGAGAGAAAAGATGTGAGAAAGATGTCTCCCTCCTAACTGATAGTAACAGCCTCTCTCCCTCTCTCTCTCTCCCTCCCTCTCTCTCTCTCTCTCAGAACCGGGAGGCGGAGTCTGTGTTACCGCATCGTCTACCGTCACATGGAGCATACTTTGACCCAGCAGGAGGTTCGGCTCATCCACCAGCAAATTGAACGTGCTGCTGAGGTCGAGTTGGGTGTGCAGGGCAGATACTGAGACACACACTTACTGATATCTATATACACACACTCAGCAGCTCTGGGTGTGTGTGTGCTTCATGCCTCTGTAGCTGTGATATTTCACTGCAGAAAAAGTGTGCTGACATTAATACAGACACGTGACACCAGCACATCGTCCTGGCTGTGTTCTCTCCTTATCAGTGTTGTACCCGGTACTTTTTACCATACTGACTCTGAGAGACGAGACAGTCCAAGTAACTTCAAAACAGTGCTGATTTATTCAAAGGATCACAGGTAAAATTAACATTACACGCTCAGGTATCTTGCACCTCCAAACTGCTCGCAGGCAGATGTAAGATGAAAGACCCTGAACCCACCAGGCCTATACATTATATCCCCTCGGTTGGGCTAGCCCCATACTACACAGAAACGTCAACCGAGACGTCTCTGTTACCAGCTTTGCAGCTGGTCATAGCAGTAGTCAAAACATGAAGCAAATCAATGTGTGAATGTGTCTGTTGATTAAGTGGTGTGTAGCTAAAAACATTCTCACACGACCTCTAGTAACATGTCGTGACATTAAACATAAGAACATATTATGGCTAAGGCTACAGTTATACACGTCATAATAATAATATTAAACACCCTGTCTGCTGACAGTCATCAACTCTTCTCTCTAGTTATCCTTGACCAGATGTACCCTGTAGAAACTCATAAGCATGACTAAACATTTAACAGTCTAACTAGACATCCTATCTCCACTAAACATTTCTAATACATAAAGTATCTAACCAATATCTATCTGACTAAAAATACCTAACATCAGCCTGAAACGTCCAGATTTGACGCGTGTCATATTTAATTTCCGAAAGCATCTTCTGCTCATGCTCTGTCAGCGGTTTGTAATGTTACAAACGGTCGCGATCTGTCGACTCTGGGATAAATGTAGATTTTGTGACGGCAAACAGAAGCAGTTGGGCCACGGCAGCTATTCTGTGACTGATCACAGACACAGAGAAGCTTTAGAACCACAACAGATAAACACAGTGGATCAGTCGCTCCAGACATTCAGAGACACCAGCTTCATTAAACACAAGTGACCCTAACCCTACCACTGGTAACTCAGTAACTTGTTACAGGAAACTGATTACTTTTGTCAGTAGAAACACAGCACTGACGGTACAAGTAGAGATGCTAGTAACACTCCTGTATTTTGACACTTGTCTGTTTTAAGAGGAGCAATGTTAGCTCGGCCCAGAGGCTCAAGGTCAGGGATGACAGTTTACCATAATAAAGTAATTCCAAAGGTGTCTTGTTCACTTGGTGCAGGTGCACATACAGTGAAGACCTCTGCTTAGAGCTCGGAGGTCTCTGGCCCGTGTGTGCAGGCCCACATTCTGTGTCTTTTGGGGCTTTTGTTCCACATATGCAACCTTCAGAATCGACTTCTGATGACTTGGCAAGTCCAATAAACGATCCACACAAAATAAGTAATTAGTTAAAATACCACACTAAACAGACGTTCACACGATGGGTCCTAATGCCTGCTTCTCAGAACCAGATGAGGTGTTCAGCCACTGTACCACTGACAGTTTATGTTGTGAGGTCCAGAGTGTGGGGACGTGTGTCAGATGAGCTTAAACAAACAGAACAGAAACACTTTGATTCACAGAAATCAGCTGTTACCTGGACATGAAGAGAGACCGTTGTTTGTCGTGCTCACAACAACACAACCCATACAAATAATCTTAGAAACTTTTCATTATATTGCAAAAAAAACCTCTTTAGGTGTTTTTTTCTTCAGGGTTTGTATCCTCAGGTAAAAGCAATAAAGTCGTTTGGTCACATTGTTCTCGCTGAATGTTGTTATTCACCCCTAAAACAGACTTGTACCTTCTGCAGCTACAGAAAACTACACACTGATCAGCCACAACATTAAGACCAGTGGCAGGTGGAGTAACACTGATGAGCCCGTTACAGTGGCCCCCGTCAGGGTGTGGGGCAGACCAGGCAGCAGCTGAACAGCCAGTTGTTGAAGTTGATGTAGCAGAAAACTGCATTGTGAGGATGTGATGGTCAGAGCAGCTCCACACAGCAGGCCTGTGGGCCGCTCCCAGTCTGCAGCGGCCAGTACCTACCAGCCGCGTCCAAGGAAGGACAAATGGTGAACCAGCAACAAGGTCATGGGCGCCCGAGGCTGATGCGCGTGGGGAGCAAAGCCTAGCCCGTGTTGTCCGATCCCACAGAAGAGCTACTGTAGCACAAATAGCTGGAAAACTTAGCGCTGCCTATGACAGACGGGTTCCAGTGCATCGCACATGCTGTGTATGGGTATGTGTGTGTGTCGCCTGCCTGGGGACGAGATGGTGCCAGGATGCATTATGGGAAGAAGGCAAACTGGCAGAGGCAGTGTGGTGCTCTCTTGGCCTCCACCATCCCCAGGTCTGAGTCTGATCACCAGTGGGATGAACTGGACAAACAAGTCGATACATGGAGGCCCCACCTTGCAGCATACAGGACTCAGAGGACCTGCTGCTGACGCCTTGGTGCCAGATAGCAGAGAACGCCTTCACAGGTCTGTGGAGTCCAGCTCTTGACGGGTCAGAACTGCTTCGGCAGCGCAAGGGGACCTACAAACACACACACACACACACACACACACACACACACACACACACACACAGCTGGTCATAATGTTATGGCTGATCAGTGTAAAAGTAACTACATAATTGCTGAACAAAGCGAATCATCCTGCAACCATCAGTGTTTTTATGAGCACACCAGTCTCCTCCTCCACTCCACACATCATGTACTCCTAAATGTCTCGAATTCAATTTTCCAAATGCCAGGTCCTGAAGGTTGTTTTATTAGTCCAACATTTGAACACATGATATTTGACCATAAAAATTTTATCAGCTCTTATGTCTCCTTATTAGTTATCTTTGAGTGAATCACTGTAAGGCTGTTGACCCACTGTTTGCCTCACACTGACCACTGATGCACTGTGGAGAGGAAGTACTACAGCATGTGTTTTGGAGAAACAGATGCATTTTCACCTTCTCAGTGTCAGCCCTCCTGCAGAGGCGGGGTGAGCAGCTGGGGCTCAGCCTGGCTCGGGCACCTCTTGTACAAACCCTTTCTGAAATCTGATGCAGCCATGTGGCGTGAAATGACAGCAGGTCACTGGTCACAGTTTTAGTCACTTCCTTTCTTTTTGCAGTTTTTCCACTTGATCTTGTGAAAATTATAGGTAGGTAGGACTTTATTGATCCCACAATGGGGGAATTCCTGTGTTCCAGCAGCAATAGAGAGCAGCAACAAAACACCATAAGAACGAACACCACACACATATCTTGAGAAACAGATTCCAAAGTACCTAAAACCAGACAGAATATAATATTTGAGAGACAATCAGGAACAAGATAATCCTCCCACAATTAATCCCTGAGAACAAATCAAAAATACCTAACAGCAGGATAAAATATAGTATTTGAGAGGAATCGAGAAATAAAGGACAAGAATATTACTCCCATAATTAATACAATATAAACTATTTGAGAAATCAAGGACAAGATTTGACACCTGCATATTAACCATGCATTTTACCCCAGGATTTGAGTATTGCACCTCAGTTGACTATTACATAGTCCCTCATAATTTCACCTGTCTTATCACTGCAGTGATGTGTTGTACAGTCTGATTGCTGTGGAGAGGAACGACATACGGTAACTTAGCTCCATTTTACACTGGGGATGTAGCAGTTTTGCACTAACTGTTCAGAGCCACCACTGTGTGGTGCAGGGGATGGGAGAGGTTATGCATGATGGATGTTAGTTTTACCAGCATCCTTCTGTCCGCCACCTCCTCGATGGAATCCAGAGAGCAGTCCAGGACAGAATCAGCTCTCTTAACCAGCGTGTTTAGTCTCTTTCTGTCCCTGTTCGTGCTACCTCCCACCCAACCCACAACAGCGTAGAAAACTGCAGATACCACCACAGAATCATAAAATGTCTGAAGGAGTGCCCCCCCGCACACTAGACGACCTCAGTCTCCTCAACAAGTGGAGGCGGCTCTGGCCCTTATACATTGTAATATCTGTTTTATATTGGTGGGTGACAAAACCACTTCTTTTAAATGAAGACAAGGGACTTTTATCAGTAGGCAACTTGATCATCTAATTTCTCCTCCAGCTCCCAGGTTTTCTGTCTGTCTGTCTGTTTTTGGTGAATGCACGTTTGGATGCTCAACTGAAACACTAGTGGTGAATCCCAACTGCCCCTAATTCCATCCACATTTCCCTCGCTTGCATTTCTTCCCTGCATCTTAGTCCTGCCCACATAAGATGCAACAAAGACTACGTTCACACTGCAGGTCTTAATGTTCAGATCGGATTTTTTGCCGAAATCCGATTTTTTTGCGCTGTTGTTCACACTGTCATTTAAATGCGACTGCCATCTGTCGAAGACGTGACGTCAGACGCAAAGTACTGTGTTTGCGAAAATAAAAATGAATGCGGCTCATGATACCATGTGTGTAGCGATGTGCCAGTTAATGTGCAATCGAAATAAAGAAATAATAGTAAGACGAATATCAAGAAGAAGGAGAGCACAAATATTGCTTATGGCCTCGCCTCCTCCAGCGCAGAATTGTGACGTCTGTCGCATTTCAATGACATAAAAATCGCATGAAATGCGACATGGCCGTTCAGACTGAAGTCGCATTGCAAAACATCGGATATGTATCCGATTTAGGACCACTACTGAAAGTGGCCTGGGCCGGATTTGAAAAAATCAGATTTGTGCTGTTCACACTGTCATAAAGAAATCGGATATGGGTCACATTTGGGCAAAAAGATCGGATTTCAGCCACTTCAGCCTGCAAAAAAGAGATGTTTTAACTGACATGAGACGTCCTTCCATCCAATCCTTCATGTGAAGTGTCCAATCACCAGCTGATTTCCAATCAATGGGCATGTCAATCTGTAACAGATGGAGGATGCACTCATGTATCCTCGGTCATAGCTCCCTAGGCTCCTTCGTCATGGCGGACTGGAACTACTTCCAGGTTGAGTTAGGACCAAAGACAGAGGAACGATAAAATAAAGAATTGACAGTGTGAGGGAGGTTTTGGTTTTGCTTTTGAACCTTCTCCCCAGTGCACCTGCTTTCTTACAGGTGTGCGACGGCGTTCCTCTGGAGTAATCCTGCAGTTTGCAGTGAGGTCTGGCCATTGGACACAGAGTACGAGCGAGGCCTTGTTTACCGCCTGAAGTCCTACACAGCCGGTAGAAATGTCACACACACACAAGCAAATGCCACTCTTAGTTCTGCTGTGCCAGTGCTGAGGCATTAAATGGCTTTGCCTGTCACTCCAGTCAGCCATGCAATGGGTTCTGGGAGTTTTGTGTAGTGAAATTTTACACACACACACACACACACATACACATATATATATACTTACTTACTTACGTACTTACTTGGATGCAGCTCATTAGAAAATACACTCCCCACACACACACACAGCTTAATAACCAGACACTGCTTTGTCAGTGTGCAGAAACAACATGCTGGTTCCGAGCACGCACAGTCGCACACACAAGGAGGGAAATGCCACAATGCCAATCATGCAGAGGGAGGCTGTCTGCATTTGATGCTCTGCTCGTCGCTCTGGTCGAGTTAAAGCTGAGCTCTGACAGTTTGGGGTCGTGCCGCTGCACACACTGAATGCACACTCTAATGTTTAATCGGTGTGACCCTTTTACTATGCAGGTACTTCAGAAAACCATCAGTGACATAGTGGAAATACGAGTAACAGTACTGCATTCACACTACTGAAAACCGTCAACGAGAGTGTGTTTGTTTTGCTGGACCTTTAAATTGTTTAAAATTATCTGGCACTGACAGAACAGGGCAGTGAGGAAACCCTACAGCTCCTCAGCACTGTGTCACGTCACGTGATTAGATACATCAGGATTCTGAATATGAAGCTGAGAGTTTGGTTTTCTTTGCAGCCGACTGACTCGCGGGGGTCCTGGAGGATCATCCTGCAGTAGGTAAATGGTCTTTTACTTGTATAGCGCCTTTCTATGCTTTACAGCACACTCAAAGCGCTTTCACACTATTTGGCCATTCACCCATTCGCACTCCCAAACACGCACACATTCACACACCGGTGACATCTCCGGGAGCAACTGGGGGTACAGTGTCTTGCTCAAGGACACATGTTGACTGGACAAGCCAGGAATCGAACCGCTAATCCGCAGGTTAGGAAACGACCCGCTCTACCTCCTGAGCCACAGCCACCCGGACCTTGTACGGAGACCCGGTGTGACCTTCTGTCCGCTCTCGCTCCACAGAGCAATGTGTCCCAGGCTTCAGGGAGGTTCTAGGATGGTTCTAGAGGATTCACACAGGTTTAAAGGAGACCGGCTAATTCAGGGATGGTTATGGGAGTTTGGAGGATTAAGGGTTAGGGTGATTTTCTTTCTGTTGATTCAAGGAGAACTGAGGTGGTTTCAGGGACTTTTAAAGATGCTTCAGATGATTCTCAAAGATTTAAGGATGTTTAAAGTAATTCAGGATAGATTTAATAATTTTTTTCACAGGATTTACATTGACATTACGATTTATTAAAGATATTTCAGAGTGTTTTTAAAGTGTTTCATCAGACTCAGTAAGATTCACCCTTTTTAGGCAAATCAAATGGACTGAATGATTTTTTTATGATTCAAGGACATCCCAGGAGTCTTCAGGGTGTTTTGTGTGATTAGATGAGATTTGTTGAGTTTTGTTTTCAAATGATTCAAGGACATTGAGATTTCCAGGAGTCGTATGGAAGAGCCACTTCAGAGAGGTTCATGATTTGTTTTTCAGAAGATTCAGTGACATTCGATCGCTTTTCAGAGTTTCGTGAAGGTTTCTGGTCATTCAAAGAAATGTTCTTGTTATTCAAGAAGATTTCAGGATATTTAAAGGAGTTTTAAAGCTGTTTCAGAACATTCTGTGATATTTTCTGTGTTGTAAGGATGTTGCAGGCTTTCCAGAGGATTAAAGGAGATTTAATAATAAGTTTGAAGAATGATTGGTGTCATACCAGGAGATCCTTTGCAGAAGATTAAGGGAGACTCAGTGATGTTCCTTAGGATGCCAGATACAGTCTTTCTTACTCTTGATTGATCAATGGCATCTCTCACTGGCCTGTCGTTACTCCTGTCTCTCTTTGTTTAAACCTGATGAATTTAGGGCAGTGTTAGGTATTTTTAGTCAGATAGAAATTGGATAGATACTTTATGTATTAGAAATGTTTAGTGGAGATAGGATGTCTAGTTAGACTGTTAAATGCTTAGTCATGCTTATGAGTTTCTACAGGGTACATCTGGTCAAGGATAACTAGAGAGAAGAGTTGATGACTGTCAGCAGACAGGGTGTTTAATATTATTATTATGACGTGTATAACTGTAGCCTTACCCATAATATGTTCTTATGTTTAAGTCACGACATGTACTAGAGGTCGTGAGAATGTTTTTAGTTACACACCACTTAACCAACAGATACACACATTCATTTGCTTCATGTTTTGACTACTGCTATGACCAGCTGCAAAGCTGGTAACAGAGACGTCTCAGTTGACGTTCCTGTGCAGTATGGGGCTAGCCCAACCGAGGTGATATACTGTATAGGCCTGGTGGGTTCAGGGTCTTTCATCTTACATCCGCCTGGGTGCAGTTTGGAGGTGCAAGATACCTGAGCATGTAATGTTAATTTTACCTGTGATCCTTTGAATAAATCAGCACTGTTTTGAAGTTACTTGGACTGTCGCATCTCTCAGAGTTAGCAATGGTAAGAAGAACCATAGTCCTACAGCAGCTTCTCCAGAAACATCAAGTATCTGTGACAGGTTCGACTATAGTCAGTTCACAAATAAATCTGAGGTGAGGAATAGATTTTCTGAATTTGACATTATTTAATATCTACAAAATGTAGTTTAGAAAGCCGTTGACAAAGTTCCTGAGTTTAGAGGCTGCAGAGCAAACGGGTGATTTGATTCGTTATATCAGCTGCGCCCTCTGTCGCAGGAAGCTGATCTGTGTACATGTCGCCACGTTTTCCACCTGGATTTCTCCTTTTTGCCTTGATTCCTGAAGAACTTTCAAACGGTTTGGTGGAGTGATTGGCTGAATGAAGTGGCAGAAGTCGAACACAGCAGCAGGATGAGGGAAACGTGTCTGCATGTGTATGAGGTGCTCAGGCCTAGACGTGTTACACAGTCTTCCTACTTACAGAAACACTTGCTTCCAGCTTTTACGTCCTAATGTGGGACACACACAGTACAGTGTGTGACAGCAGATCACAGCTCGGACTCAGGTTGCACAGCAGTGATACCACAGCCCAGCGGCTGCGGTCGCTTTGTGAACCCATGTCCCCGCTGAGCCACAGCTGGAGCTTCAGCTTCTCACTGATGAAGCCAGATGAGCCTCATCCACACCATGGCCTGCTGTTACAGACATGTGCATGCAGCTTTACAAGACATAAAAGTCAGTATTTTAACATTTTTATTAACATATTGAAACATATGGAGGAAAACCACTGAGCACCAGCTCAGGAAGTTCGACCTGCCCCAGGAGCTGATGATACAGTTCTACAGAGGAATCACTGAGTCTGTCCTCTGCACCTCCATCACTGTCTGGTTTGGCTCAGCAACCAAACAGGACAAGTACAGACTTCAGTGGACAGTCAGGACTGTAGAAAAGGTCATTGGTGTGAGCCTGCCCTCCATGGAGGACCTGTACACCTCACAGGTCAAAAGGAGGGCAGAGAGGATCACTGCAGACCCCTCACACCCCGGCCACAACCTGTTTGAACTCCTCCCCTCTGGACGGCATTACAGGTCACTGTGCACCAAGACAACCAGGCACAGGGACAGTTTCTTTCCTGATTCTAGTGATATCAGAGACCCACAACTTTGTTTAGCAAGTGGAGAGTATGTCCATATGCAGTCCACTGTGGTGTCTCTGTCAAACATCCACACAAACTGCATCAAAACCCCAGCAGCTCATTTTAGGTTAGTTTTAACACAGCAAAACAACAGTAAAGGACAGAACATCCACACAGACCCTGTTCTTATTGGGTCATGACGTTATGAATAATGATCAATGGTTTACAAACGTGTGTGATGCTGTGACAGAGGCGTGAGGAGCATCTGAGGGGGACGCCAAACAGTCTGCAAAGAGGGAAACAGGTGAAAAGCGGCTTCACGTTCAGACATCACGAGTCTCTTTCTTGTCAGTTTTTCTCCCTTTTGTCTTTCCTTTTTCTCCTGCTCTTCCTCTGTTTATTCACTGACTCCCTCTCTCCACTTATTTGCTGTGGAGCACTTTCAGTCACGATGAATACGAAGCAAACCCGATGCCCCCACTGTGTGCATGTTGTAAGCTTTTGACTTGATCTTTGCAAATCCACTATGTGCATGCATCTACACACCCACACCGTGTCTCTAGCACCTGCACGGGTTGGAGACTACACCCATCTGTCACCCTCCCACCTCTGTCCTCTATGTGAGACAGTAAATGGTCTTATGCTTTTACAGCACACTCAAAGCGCTTTCACATTATTCGGCCATTCACCCATTCACACTCACACACCGGTGACATCACCGGGAGCAACTTCAGTGTTTTGCTTAAGGACACCTCTACATGTTGACTGGACAAGCCGGGAATCGAACCGCTAATCTTCCGGTTAGGAAACAACCCGCTCTACCTCCTGAGCCACAGCCGCACCTTTGCTTTGTAAGAGCAAAGTGTCTGCGATGAAGAAGAGGAGCGGAGTCCGGGGCTTTCACATGGTTGCACATTTGTTTTTGCATAGAAGTAAGAAAAAGTTGCCTGACGTAATCAAGAATCTTGTTCTCCGTAGCTGTGAACACAACACTGACCTGTGGTCTCCATTTAGCTCGTTAGCGAACAGGAGCAGTTTGGCCTCGGTGTGCGTGGGAGGAGCCACCGGCTCCTCAGCTGCACACACTCAGGCCCAGTACGCACACAAACATATGTACGAATACAAACAGGAGGTGACTGCACACTCATCTGCCAAAGATTAATAATGGAGTTGTTTCAGAATAAAATACAGCGGCCTCATTCACTGTAAAGAAGGAATGAGTGTTGCTCTGTCTCCCAGGGAAGCAGCAGGAA
>NW_018128149.1:611876-617353 GCF_001952655.1 Monopterus albus | reverse complement strand
GGATGAGGAGCGGTTGCCATGGTAATCATTTTCCCCTCCTTTCCCTTCCTGTTTCTCCCTCTCTGTCCCTTTAGCAGCGAGAGAGAGAAATTGATCTGCACACTTCCTGCTCTTCATGTTTCAGGCCATTGTAGTGGAACCACACAGACACACACACTGGGTGTAATGGGTTTGAGCTGGGCAGCATATTGGAAATGCCAGCCTGGTGTCTCAGAAGATAAATCGGTGTGTGTGTGTGTGTGTGTGTGTGGAGGGTAGGTAATTCCATGCCATGTTCAGCCCTCACACACACTGTCAGGTTGCGATGAAGACGTTTTATCCACAAAGGTGAAACAAAGCACCTCAGCAATCCCTGACATGTTGCTGTAGAGACAGTGGCCGAGCACCAGAGGAGTGGTCCCTGTGTCTTTACATCCTCTGCCAAGGCCAAAGACACAGGAAGAGGGAGTTAGTGTGTGTGTGCTCTTGTACCTGCTACATAGTGAGCACCCAAACAGTATTTTTTTTGCTACAGAGTGAGGACATCTTCTGAGGCTTACAACTTGGCTTTAAGGTTGAGTGTTAGAATTAGGTTTAAGTTGGGGTTCAGCGTTTAGTTCTGCACGAGGCCAACAGGTGAGCTGAGAGGAGCACTCTGTTGTCATGGAAACAAGGTGCCTGGTCCGCTTTGTACCTGTGCTCTGACAAAGTGCTCCAGGATGCACTTTTCCTGTGAGAGTGGAGGGTTTGTTTGTGTGTGAGGTCACGGTGTCCTCAGACAGCCAGCTCTCTAACAGGGGCACTTTGACTTCTCACGTTGCTCTAGTGTTTTCATTTTATTTTACTTCTCTCCAGGGTCTCACTGCTTCTGAACAGTGACAGTGTTTGTCCTTCAGCTACCCCTTCAGCTTTCCAATGTCTAACCCAGAGTGAAACATCTGTCGGGCCGCAGGAGTCTCTGTGACCTTTAACCTCCCAATTAGTGGCTTATAATCTCCAACTCGGTTCCTTTTGTTGGCTGTAGGTGAGCAAATCAGCTAAACCCCTAAATGTCAGCTGGAAATGTGGAAAGCCTGCAACTTATAATGTGGAAAATGTTCAGCACTGATGTGACTGAGAAATGATCTAATGTGGATGGAGTGAGGCGCCAGTGGTAAAGTACTGTATGAGTGCAATCACAGGCTCCGCTTCAAAATGTCACAGGAGCATTTTTCCAAACGGTGGCATTTTAGCTTTAGAAAGGTTCAACACTTCAACCTGTCAAATATCATCTGCATGACTCCTGCAGAAGCAATGAAGGGCTGTCAGCAATGTGGGTGCAACACTACTTAAACTAAAGGCACTGGACCTACACTGTAGGTGAGGGACTATACCAGGGGTGTCAAACGTATGGCCCGCCAAGGGGTTCAATCCGGCCCGCAGGATAAATCTGAAAGTGAAAAAATGCAATGAGACATGAACTAGAAATTTTTTTATAAACTGCTATTCCTAAATTTTCCGCTAGGGGCACACTGTTAGAAATGGAGCAACTGAAACAAGAAGAAGAAAAGACAAAACAATGCTGAAAAATACGACAGCCTGCAAGGACAACTGAGAAGAGAGAAGATATATGAATTGCTGGTGCGTCTGAAGAAACAGCAGTCTGTTTTCACTCAGAGCCAAGAGGTCAGTGATGCAGCAGTAAAAGCCAGCTGCATAATTGCTAACGAAATAGCATTAGCATCAAAGCCGTATTGCGAAGGTGAGTTCATCAAAACATGCCTGCTGAAGGCTGCAGAACTCGTATGTCCCGAGAAGCGACAAGCTTTTGCCAACATCAGCCTGACGAGGAATACTATTGCAGAGAGGACTTCGGAACTATCTGCAGATTTAGACAGCCAACTGAAACGCAAAGCAAAGTCATTTATTGCATTTTCTGTTGCAATTGATGAGAGCACTGACTTTACAGATGTTGCTCAACTGGCTATATTTCGTGGAGTTGACGAGACATTGGCCGTCACAGAGGAGTTCCTTAAGTTGGTGCCTATGATGGACACCACAACAGCAGAGGACATTTTCAGCTCTCTCGTTTGGACAGAGTCGGAGTAGACTGGTCGCGTGCTGTCAGCTTGGCTACAGATGGCGCGTCATCAGTGATCTGAAAAAAAGCAGGTGTTGTGACAAAATTCAGAGAGAAAGTACAAGCCGCGAATGGAGGAGATGCTTTTTGGACATTTCACAGTATTTTGCACCAGGAGGCATTGTGTTGCAAGACATTAAAAATGGATTACGTCATGGAGGTGGTTGTCCGAACTGTTAATTTTATCCGAGCCAGAGGTCTGAATCATCGTCAGTTTGACAGCCTTCTCAGTGACAATAACATTACCCATGGCCTGCCATACCACACTGAAGTAAGATGGTTAAGCCCAGGCGCTGTGCTGAAGCGTTTCTTTGAGCTACGAGAAGAAATTGGACAGTTTATGGAGACAAAAGGAAAACCAGCGATGGAATTGCAATCTCCGGAATGGCTCCAGGACCTTGCATTTATGGTGGATATTACAGAGCACCTCAATAATTTGAACAAAATGTTGCAAGGCCGTAAAAAAGTTGTCACACAGTATTATGTACTATTTCAAGTAGAAGCTGACTTTGTGGTTACCAGTATCTCCTGCCAGGGTACCCCAAATTAACAGCCCTAGCTGCAAAGATTTTGTGCATTTTTTGGACGACCTACCTTTGTGAACAGGTTTTCTCAGCAATGAACATCAATAAAACAAAACTGCGCTCAAGGCTCACACACCAACACTTAAATGACATTGTGAAACTGGCTGCTACTCAGGACATGACACCTGACACTGTTTTTTTATGTATGTTTCATGTATAAATCTTATATTTACAGGCCAGGTGATTACTTTCTTTCTTATATATTTAAAATGGCCACCACTTTGGCTTGTAAGATGTGGGGAGTCAATTTAAGTTTTGAGAATTATTACACATGTGGAAAATGGAGTAAAAATAATTCCTTTATCTTGATAAGTTGATTTAATCTTAAAGTGCAACAGGTATTTAGAACTGAAAGATATGGTAGCAATAGGCTACCATATCTTTCAGTTCTAAATACCTGTGACTTAAAGTTTTGTGCCTTTGTACAATCACTGTGATCATTTGTAATACACACATGTAAATGATAAACTGAAGCAAATTGCACATAAGGGGAAAACATGAATTTTGTTATTTATAGCTATGATGAGCTATGCTATGATTTTAATGGTCCGGCCCATTTGACATCAAATTAGGCTGTATGTGGCCCCTGAACTAAAATGAGTTTGACACCCCTGCTGTAGGCAATGCAAGTGATCCTGCATGGATGGACTATGAGGCCGGGGGCCACCGGGCACTGACATGTACAAGGAGCATGTCATGTTTTTGTCTCCACTTTTGTCATCTTGCATCTACTTCAGCTCATTTTGTGTCAGTTTTTGGGGGTTTTGAGGCTGTTTTTACTCGTTCTCTCTTTATGGTTGTTTGCATCTCTTTGTTGTGAATTTATTCACTTTCCAACACAAAATATTAAGAGTCACTTCATCCACAGAACAAACGGACTCCTTCAGACCTTGGGCCCCTGGGCCGCTGCCTGGTCCGACCGGGTCAGTAATCCATTTATGGCATATTGCGATGTGAGACCTGGACTCATGTTGTGAAAATGAAGACTTGCACCTGGACTTCCACTTGTCTTTTGTAAAACCAAACTTAATTGACACCTGAAGGCGGAGGAAGGAGGCTGCACCATAAAATGGACACCTCAAATTGTCTCTTGCTTCAATAATCTGTGCATAAAAGCATATGTTCCCTGACGTATCACTGGTTTCACTGATGCTCCCTAACTCAGTTTACTGGGCCTGAGGCTTGTAGGCCTTACAGAGAGTCCCTAACTGGATTAGCACAGCTGTAACCCGGTACAACCTGGCGAGGCTGTGGATGGCATGTTGTCGGAGCGGGTGATCAAGTGTCTCAGACCCACGTGGAGCATGTGGCGATCACCCTCACCTTCCATATGAGAAGAATACATGGGAGAAAATTATGTGTTGCAGCAATCAGGTAGAAGTGTACTGAGGGTGTGGTCAGTGTGTGTTGCTGTCACCAGTGGGTGTGGCTACATGTCTGACCATGTCAGTGAAAAACCACAGAACATGTAGGAGGGACAGAAGAAGAAACAGGTTTAAGACCCTAACGGGACACTAGTCATTAGTAGAGGCCACAGGTGAGGGACACACCTGACAGCTCTTTGTATCTGAGGATACTCCTCTTCTTCTCCTTCCTCCAGCTCGTTTTCCTCATCTTTCAAGCAGCAGTTCTTCCTTAATGTCTTTGCAGTACCTCCTCCAGGCCTGCTGCAGGATTAAAGCTCTTGCACAAATGTTACCTCTTCTTCATCATGTGTTGGAGTACTAATGACTTATGTGTAAATCTTTATAGCACTGCAGAGGATATCCTCTAATATTTCTCCTCCTCTTCCTCACCTTGTCAAGCACTGATGAAGCTGCTCTGTGATTAAAATGTTCCACAGATGTTGCCTCCCTCTCTGATGTGCCCAGAACCTTCCTGCTGTGAGGCGACAGTGCTAACCACTGCCTCACCATGCCGTCCATTTCCTGTATGATGCCTTTAAATTCAGTGATGGACATAAATGTGTCCAGATCTTTCTGCAAGTTATTCTATGTCCGAGGTGCTTAGTAGGAAAATGCATTTTCCCCAGATCCAGTAGTACTCTTCCTCCTCCTCCTCATCTTCATGATAAAGTGCTGATGAAGCTGGTGTGCAATTAGGGAGGTGCTCCGCAGATGCTCCCCCTGTGATTGATTGCTTTATTTATTGTGTGCGGGCTGAATGTAATAAACTCATTAGCACACTCCTTGGGTAGGAGGCCTGTGTGTGTGTGTGTGTGTGTGTGTGTGTGCGCGAGCGCAGCATGTGTGTGGGTTTGTCTTTATATACTTGTGAGAACCAACCCCTGACAGAACACCTTTCTTGTGTGGAACTTTTGTCAGAAACGGCGCGCGTAATGCAGCCGAAAAGTGTTGTGAACTCAATTAAATGGCCAGACGAGGAAGTGTTAAACAAAAACTGTCTCTTTATTAAGAGAACTAAAACTAAACAACAAAACCATACAGGACACGGTTGAAACAAAAACTCACGGTCAGTATCGGTCCCAGGTCAGAGCCAGCAAACACGTACATCCAAGGGAATCCAAAGTGCGTAGTCCGTAGGGAGTGTCCGATACGCCGATACACATAAGCAGTCCGAGATAAGAGGGCAAGGCAGAACAGAGTAATCCAATGAAACAGTCCGAGTCAGAAACACAAATACCAAAAACCGAATATAGTGCTGGAAAGTCAGAGCTGGGGTCTAGAACAATCTGGCAGCGTCCTGTGGGAGGACGCTGCCTAAATAGAGGTGAAAACAGGTGCACATAATAACGAAGCAGGTGAAACTAATGTGAGTGATGAAGAACGTAAAAA
>NW_018128149.1:610483-611345 GCF_001952655.1 Monopterus albus | reverse complement strand
TTGTTTTGGTTTGAAACTAAATTCTGGTTTAGTCCTCTGGCTCATTCTCCAGCATTAGTATTTGTGAAGCTATTAAGCTAATGTTTGCTTTAAGTTATTTCTTTAAATAGAAGCTCACAAGTTAAAGCTATTTAAACTGTCTTTGAAGATATGCTAACTTTATGCAGGAAAATAAAGCTGATGTATGCTTTATTTGTAACAGTTTTTCTGTAACATTGTCAATATGTTTCAAACTTACTCTGAATTGAAGTCCACAGCAGAGGAGGCAAAAGTGAAACTCATGGAAGCGCCTAACCCTAAAGCATACAAGATTCTCAGTGAGTGCCTTCTCTAACAAATCATATTTTTCAACCGAAGACAGCAAGGTGAGGCAGCAAAATTGCCTCTGTTGACCTATAGGAACAGAACCAAAGAAGAACCAAATGAGGACATTATGCAGTGCCTTTCAAAACTGGAACAAGATTTGAGTCATGAGTTTACCAGGTTGGTGATAAGAGGGAAGAGAGGCCGTAAAGTACCTGTGCTGCTTACCAGCAAGATGACAAAATCATTTGATTTCCTCATTGCACAAAGGGGTGAGACAATGGCATTTTGGGTAGTAATGAGTACGTCTTTGCAAGACAGCATTCGGATTCTTATCTCTGAGGTTCAGACTGTTTGAGGAACTATGCAGCTGCAAGTGGGGCAAGGAAGCCTGAAACACTCACGTCAACCCACCTGAGGAAACATGTGGCTACACTTAGTCAGATAATGAACCTGAAAGAAAAGAGTTGGATCAACTTGCCATATGTATGGGACATGATATTCGTGTTCATCGTGAATACTATCGCCTAACCGAGAACACACTTCAGCTTGCAAAGAT
>NW_018128149.1:608828-610036 GCF_001952655.1 Monopterus albus | reverse complement strand
TGTAAGATTTGAGTCTTATAGACTCTAGTTACTTTATCAGCTTTAGTTACTTCTCATACCTTTAGTTACCTTTCATAACTTTATCTTACTTGTCTATACATATTACAGCTTTATTGATGATTGTCCAGAACTACTGAGCTTTGGTTATTTTAATACATTGATTTCCCTTGCTTATATATCTTATAACTGTAATGAAGTAGAATCTGCTTACTTTGAATGCTGTAACTTCTGTAGAGACTAGATGTCTGCATCTCTTTGTGACTAGATAGCCTATTTACATTTTAACAAAGCCCTGTGTTGTGGAAGAATTATCTTGTTAAACTCTGAGTGTAAAATAAATACTTAACATCAGTTCTGAAAGTTATTACATATTTATTCCAGCAGGAAGGAGGTTTCTCTGAACAGAGTGTCTAAACCAGTCTGTTACAGGGAAGCTCAATGAACAGAGTGTGACTGTCCTTCTTATACCCAGCATACTATAACAGAAAACAAATGCTCAAACACAGGTCACATCTGGTTTTTCCTCTCACAAGGGCATGCAAAGGTTTATGACCATGTCATATACATCTAGTAATGGATTACAAGGTAAATAACCACTAAAAGGGTACTATCATAAAAATTGCCACCACACCTGCTAGCCCGTTTCACACCCACACCTAGACCCACACAGCATATCCCAAGTTCTGCCTCACCAGGGGGTGTCTTACACACACAGGGGGGCTACAACCTGAGAGACACATGTGTGCGCGCGCGCGCGCACACACACACACACACACACACACACACACACACACATACCTAGACTTTACCACATTCTAACAAGGGGGAGCTCCGGTTCACACCAAATGGACAATAGGATCAAAAAAAGCTGTTGAAGGTTGTACCCCTGTCCAGGGCGGAGCAGCCCAAGAAGATAAAATGTATTGTAAGCACTTAATTCGGGGTTCAGTGGATGGAACTCCTGCAGGAGCTCTATCTTTCTGATCCCAGCACTGTAAGGCCTACCTGTGATCAGACTTTCAGTAAACTTTCTGTTGATTTTAAACAGTCGTCTCCTGTCTTCACTTCTCGTGCTTCCAACAAAAGAATCGGGTTCGTTTCTAACATCTTCAATGAGAAGTCTTTGGAACCAGCTCAAGACTCCTATGGTATGAAGCCATCAGAGCTGTTACCTTGAATATCAGCTTTCTTTCCCATCTATAAATGAC
>NW_018128149.1:588071-608657 GCF_001952655.1 Monopterus albus | reverse complement strand
ACACATTACAAATTAGATCACCAGATAAATTTTTGATTTATCAATATTGAGAATGTCTATCACATTTGTCATTTCTGTTTCAGCTGTGGACCTACAGTTACTCAGCAAAAACAAATGCCAGCGCAGGCCGTGGAGTTCTGCAGAAAAAGCAGCGGTGTGGCGACAACTGGGGCAGTGCCTCACTATGCAAAGAGTTCCTGGTAAAGATGTCTGCCTCAAGGCACTTGAAGCAGAACCAGCACTGGGCAGTCGCAACTGGAAAGATTTAAAGAATAATGTCCACAACTCCATCATGTCTCAAAAAAGGAAATTGTTGTAGTTCATTTTTAATTTATGTTGTGCAAATAAAGCCAGTTGTGACTAATTTTGTGTGCTAAATTGTTTATCAAGCTTCTATCAATGGAGTGGGTGAATTAAAATAGGTAAATCATGATTAGAGGACTTTGACAAACATTGCTTTCAGTGTTACTGGTGTTAAGCAAACTTAGCAAGTGACATGTAAGATTGAAAAAAAACTAAAGTTTAGATGTCTGCAAAACTACCCAGTTTTAAATGCAGAGATGCATACCATATAGCATTTTTATAATACATTTTTAATAGATGTAAATACAATCAAATTTAACCCTTGTGTTGCATCTAGGTCAAATTGACCCTTTTTTAGATTTTTACTAAAAGAAAACTGACAAAAGAAAAAAGCTGTTGACCTGAACCTACGTGGACTATACATTATATTTACATATAAATAGTCTGAACCAAGGCCCCAGGGACTCTATGCTTCGTTATCACCAGGGAGTAGAGTACCATGGGAATGGAGCTCCATAGTGGGGGAAAGGAACTGGCTAGCTCCCCTGGTGAACCAGGTGTTAGCTGGGTTACAGTAACCAGAGTGTCCTACTGGACTGACACGTTTACTGATTGGCCAGCTAACGCTAGCTTCAGACTGGAGGCTACAGTTTGTAGTTTGTCCCACCCAGGCATCCGTAGTTTATGTTGTCACTAGGAAACGGGTTGTGATGGGAGGTTTGTTTTGACTCTCACTGGCCCCTCGACACTGAAAATACATTAGGTAGAGGCCTTAGAAGATGTTTGTTATTTTTAATGATAAACACGATTGAGGTCACAGGTCAATCCTGGTCATGGTTAACATAAAGTCTGACACTAGACAGGAAGTGGGAAACAAGCAGCGGCTTGTCATGATATCACATGACTGACGCTGTGTCAACAGAAATGTGACTTAACAACAAACTGTCACTACGGGCCATTAAGCTGTTTGTGCAGATGATCAGCTGGGTTGTCATCTCGCTGCCTCATTAATCAGGAATGCAGATGTCTTTGTAGTAGCAGCCCAGGTTATGGCAGTATTCCCCCAGGATTCTTCTGCTGCCTAATATAGCAGAAATCCCACCGTATGAATTCAGCTGAGCGTCTGGGAATCCTGAACGTCTTGACTGGTTTTCTGTGTGAGGCGGCTTCCTCTGCTTCCTGCCAACTGGACGTCTCTGCACGTTTCCTGCATGTCAGTGTTGTGTCTGTTTTCTGGCCAGATTGATTTTCTCTGCACCACTATCAACAGGCCATCACATGGCAGACATGTGAGGTTCATGTGAGGATGTTGGGTTGGAGCAGCTGCCCCTCGGTTCCCAGACGATCTGTTTATTGCCCTGCAGTGAGATGCTGTGCTGCCTCCATGCTGGCGCTGAAAGGACAAAGGCAATAATATATTTAGGAGTGACCCAGTTTTAAAGGGTGCCTGCAGGGGGGAGTGCTGGTTCCTGCAGGATGACTTCCCACATTTGTCTGTTTCCTTGGTTTATTTGCTTTTTAATGCAAACAGAATAATAAACGAGAAAGACCAACTCTTCTGGTTCATGTACTGGACTAGACGTCCTGGTCCTGCTGGACTGTGGGGACTACTGAGTCCTCTGTGTCACCTGGAGGAGGCCAAACAGTTTCTGTGTACTCGAAGTATGGAGGGAGGTTAGATCAGCTACATACTACATACCAACTCTTTAATGATTAAAACCACATTGAAAATCTGCAAAGCTCTTTGAAAGAAGTGCTGTATGTGCGTCTGGAAGGATTTTCGCAGGTTAATGAGATTCAGAATAAGAAACAGGGTGCAATCCTGTGGAAGCAGAACGGCTTCAGAGCCGTCACCCCAACTCTCTGCCAGCCCACTACTCCACCCTTCAGACCGAATGTAGGCTGTCAGCTCAGAGTAGTAACTTGTGACCCATTTGCACATCAGCAACTCAGTTTGAGTCGCCTCTGCTGTGAGAAACCACTGGAAACATTTTGCCTGGTGGCCACATCCTCAGTTCCAGTCCCCGCAGACTCCCACATACTGTAATGCTGTTTCGGAGTTGAGCTGTTCCTCCAGAGAGAGCCCAGGGCGCTACCCGGCCCATTTACACAAGGAGCTCAAATCCCAGAGATGGCTATTCTGGGTTGTGCCCCCACGGAGGCCGAGTTCTCGACCTGATTTGAACTTCAGAAATGAAATGTTTCCATTTTCAGGACTGACATCCTGAATTTCTCACTGCTGAGAACAGCACGAGGAAATGGATCATGTTTCTGCTTGATCAGATCACGGCCGGTTGGTGTTTCAGATCTTAAATGTATTATAATGGCTGCATGAAAAGGCGGTGACCATCAGGGAGCCAGTCTGACTACAACAGTAACAACAGGTGTTATTCACCAGCATCTTCCTACGTGTTCACTCAAACTTCTTCAGAAAGGTTCTGAGAAAAGTCTGGTTCAGGAACCTGTTCTTGTATTGACAAGTCCCATGTGCTCCTAAGTTGAAAGCGCGTGCCAGTCGTTTCCAATTAGCATAGGTTAACGCCCCGCCGATGCCCATAAAAGGGCATGAGACTACAGGGCCGCGTGCACACGCCTCACACAGAAATAGAAAACCAGGAAAGGGATTCTAAACACGGCGGAGCAACGAACTCCAGACCAAAGCGGAGGACAGCAGTGGACATAAAGCCAGACGGCGCACGGGATGCTCTGACTCGTCCAGTGAACACCGCGGAAGAAGGACGCACAGCTGATGAGGTAAAAAGATGCGCGAACCCAAATGTGGGGCAACAAAACAGAAGAGAGACGCTGACCGGTGGAGGAGGACAGTGGGTCGGGGCCGTGCACGGCCCTATGGGTGGCCCGTCAGCTGAGCACACCTCAATGTGGGCCCCCAGGGCCCCTCACCCGCCCCGAGTCTGGTCTCAGATAACGGACACACTGGTCACAGTAACCAAGAGACACGTAAAGAAATGAACAGAAATTAGAAATAAAGATTTGCACATAAATGTGTTTGGTTTTAAGTAACGCGGTTCCTATACTCAGACTGTAACAACTAAATTAATTTTTAAAACGTTGTTATAAACAAGCAGTTAATTACTTGCTGCAATTTTTAGTGTTTATTAGTTTCAAAAGACCATAATGCTTTGCAAGGAACTACTAAATAACAAAACGGTTATTGTTATTTAAATCTTATGTTATATAACTGTAGAACTGAAGAGAAGCAAATAGCCATTCATTTCACACAAATGTCAGAACCCAAACGTGCGTGCGTAGATGTTCTTAGCCAAGAACAAATCCCAGATAAGAAAACGCTGATGAATCTCCGCGAAAACTTCGTCAGTGGCTTTGAACGAATTTGTTCACTGTTGGTGAACGAGGCCCATGTTCCTGCTTCTCACTATTCGAACTATAATGAATTCATCCCTACCGACCAGTTCCTATTTACCAACGCTGCAACATGCAAAAGCAGGGCTTCTTCTGCAGGAAGGTTTTAATGATCCTGACATCCTGTGCAGAGTCTTTGCCGTCCAACATTGTGTGTGTTTGGAACCACGAGATAAAGTCATAATGTTTCAGGCCACTCACACAGAAGAAGTGTTATCAGTGCCTAGACACTTCTTTGCTTCCAGAGCAAATTCATGTCTCATCACTTCTAATTCTGTTTCCGTTCACTTTGTATTCTATTAAAGACACGTTGACGTTAAAGGACAGGCTGGATTTCTGGGAGGAGGCTCGTTAGGCCTTCTGTGTCACTGGAGGTCTGATGAGATAATGAGGCTCAGCTGGTACATCCAATGTTCCACGTGCTGGCTTTGTCACCGGACTGTATATTATAGTATCTTCTTTAAATTCTGTTTATAAAGGCAGATGATGAGGGGGAATTTCATCCGCAAAAACTTCCAAGTTTACGCCTTTTTTAACAGGAACTTGCTGAGGCTTCTGGGTAGTGAAGTCTTTTTTTAATATAACTGGAAACCCGTGGACTGGTGGAAATAAATATCCTCCTGCAAAATGAAAAATAGGTGCATGAATGAAGTCCCTCCACGACCCCTGCTGGTCCTCGACCACCACTTTGGACCCCACTCAACCAGATCACATGTTGTCAGTATTTAAATCCGGTCTGACTCGCATCCTGTGAAAAGCGAGTCTTGTTCTCCGTGTGCATGTTGTTAGTTCAGTGATAGATGCTGACAGAATACTGAATGAATTTTTAAAAGGGTTTAGGCTATTAGACGAGCTCCAGATCCCGCGGGATTTCTTCCATCTCGCAGGCTTCCCTCCATACATTTTTAATGAGCCGCTCGCCTGAATTCTTCCCTGCTCGTGTTTCTTCCTACATGCGATATTTGCCTCTCTTGTGCATTTTCCAGGAATTATTCTGTGTCTGATGCTTTATAATTTTTTTTATTTTAAATTTTAAAGGCCCAGCTTCTAATAGTAGGCTGTTTTATTCCCCCGTTTTTACATTATCTGTAATTCACCAATTTTCCACAGATAAATACAAAGAGAAAAATTTTGAGGATTTAAAAAGTACGTTCTAACGAAAACTAGATAAAATCCTTGTGTTTTTACCCGTATTTCGGTCAAATCGCTGTTGTTTTCGTGTGGGGGCAGGCCATATGGTGGAGTAAAACAGTAACTGAGGTTATGGTTTTGAACTGGAATCTCTATAAGACATTTAAATTATTAATTATTAGACCAGTTCTGTCTTTGAGAGAGAAGTGCAGCCTACTTATTGGTTTACAGGAAATACAGCCATCAATAACGACGGAGCTAAAAATAGCCCAACATCTCATTAATATCTCCAAACACTTTCACTTAATAGTTTCTGCGTCAGGAGCGATTCTTTTTACGCTTCCCATCAGAAGTGAAATAGTGACGAAGGCAAACAGAAGGCGTCCCACCTCCCATCCTTCCTATTTTTCATTCTTTTATTCACTTGGCCTGAGAGGAGCTGCCTGGCAGCCGCTTTCTCCATCACTTCACATCGCATCCATATTCATGCAGCAACATGCGTTTCCCCCGGGAACGCACGCGCACGCACGCAAACTGCAGCTCTGATAAAAATCTGCAAGCGCTTTATTAAACCATAACGAAATTACACGACTATAGTATTAAAAACACAAAAACTATGCCGCATGAAAAGAATATTCCAGCAAAAAGGCATGAAAAAAACTTTAAAATACAAAAACGCGGTTTTTATCAGTGGCCTGGAAATGTTCCAGACATATTGTGTAAACAGTAAAGGGTGGGCGACATGACACATAAGGCTCTGAGGAGTTCTAACAGGACTGTTGTTAAAATGCCTGTAGGCCTAGAAACAAATTATAAGAAAATGCAATCAGTTAAAATGGCGGGTCCAAACGGTTCTGGTTAAATACAAGAAAACAATAAAATCAATTTAAAAAATAGGCTACTAAAGGAAAAGTTTAAAAATCACAAAAGTCTTTTTATGCAAATATTTTAAGATCATTTGGTTTAATATTTCCTCCTGGAGGATTGCAACTACATCTTGCATCCTGTTCATCTTAAATATCACAAAGACTTTGTGTTTTAAAATCAAATGAAGGTGGCTTTGAAGGTCTTGCCATCTTGGATTATCCTTAGACAGAAGAGTGAACCTCTCATATCCTCCTCCTCTTCATCAACATGAACCCACTGTGTGAGGAGTCATCACCGATGCACAAACTAAACTCAGTAGATAAAACCACAATTTTATCCCCCGATCAAAATGACAGCACACTTCTTTTCAAACATGAGTCCATTTATTTAATACTCTTTATTATTTTAGCAATCTTTATTTTTATTTTTTAAATATCTCTGTAGGCCTATAATCTGTAAAGTATTCATCTTTAATTTGTTAAAACTGTCTGGGATAAACTATTTATCTTATAATAGAACTTTTTATTTTCTCAGACTCATTCTGATATACATATTCTTTTGTTAGATTTTTGGAATAAGTCAATTTTTAAGTTCTTTTTGTTGTACAACATCCCTGTAAACAAACAAAGAGACAAACCAACCAACCAACAAACAGAAATATACATTTTTTTGTCAGAAGGCAGTGGAAACAACTGTACCTCAGCAAATAAACAATCTGAATTTAATTTACTGTATTTATGTAGTTTATAATGCTACTGTACCATTGGGACTCAGCTTTTTAATCTAACATACAGACCTAAAATATATCGCCTCTAAGGTCATCTAGTATGAATCACTGGCGCATGGAAATGGGGTTTGTGCTTAATGGCAACAGTCATATCACCCTTTAACTTTTTTTTAGCTACACTGGCTATGACGTCACATCTTTATATTGCTGTATGTTTGTCAAAAACTTTTTATTTCCTTCAGTAATTGATTTGCACACAGATTCACTCATTCAATATTCACTCATGGTTCAGCTGAGCAGGGATGTGGCAGGACAGAAGGATGTTAGGAAATCCACCACTGACGTGAACTAAAGTCGATTTTGTGTTTCTACTTTCACGTCAAAAGTGACCATGAGATTTCAGGAAATAAGCACATTGTCTGAAGACACAAATAGATTCAAGCAAGAAAAGACAGAAATGCTTGTCCACACCTGTTGTGGTTTACTTCATTAAAAATTTCACTTAAACTCTGATGGCTTGGGTTTAAATGCCAGAATGTGGTCCTGAAGAAGACGTTTGTATTGTTTAAATATATAAAAGATAAATCAAACTCTTTGAGATCATTAGCAGCATTTGCTTTGTGCTAACTTTTAGCTAACGGCTAAACTGACCTGTTAGTTAACTTAACCCAATCTGATCTGGCGTGTAATCCATCCATTTGCATAATTCATGTTATAAACGCTAAACTGGCGCTAACCAGACTTGACATGTTCTAGCTACTAAACAAATGCTTTGCTAACCTGACACGGTGTCATTCAGCTGCCAACCCACACGGTGTCTGATTTATTGTTAACCGGCCTAACCTATTCTGGTGCAGTTGCTAAATTAAACTCTTAGCTAACCCAACTGGTTTTGTTTTAACTGCTTAATCAAACCTTTCTAGTAGCCAAACTCTTAGCTAACCTATCTCAGTCTGTTTTAGCTGCTAAACTAAACTATTAGCAGCTACATCCCATGTGACATTAGCTAACTGAACCATTTTTGCTAACTGTTTAATTTGAATTATGAGCTACCCTTCATCAGATTGATTTAGCTACTAAACTAGAATGTTAGCTAACTTGAGGCAAACAACTGTTAGTGGTAAACAGTATGAGCAACTTTCTGACAGTGCAGAATCTACTGCAGAAGATCACAAAATGTTTCTAGTAAAAGGTTCTGGCTCAGTATACACCTGGATCCATGGCCCATGTCTGACCCATATACTTGTAGGGCCCCTCTCGGCTATTATCCTCCAGTGGAAGATTTTCTACCTGCGCGCCAGAAATGGCCCAGGTGTAGAAGTAGCATCAGACAGTCGTGCTGTATGTGGGCTGAGCAACCAGGTGTAGAGAAACAAAACTTGAGGCCCAAATATTGACCTGAATTATATTGCTATCTGTTAAAAAATCCCATGAGTCTGGACTACAGCAGCTCTTGAGCCAATTAAACAATTTTCATAGGTGGAAATCTGTAACAAACAACCCATGGTACCAGAAGTGGGAAACTGCCATGTCTACTTCCTTGCTGCTGTTCCTTATTCCTTTCCCTCACCAGCAGTAATCAACATATCAGAGTTTGTGCTCATTTCCTGAAATGTTTAGAGACTGTCTGAACTGGCTTCATGCAGTTTAACATCAGTCTAAGCTCTTTTTTATTGGAAAGCAGGCTTTACACCCCCAACTACATCCCTGCACCTCAGAGCGCAGTGGGGATAAATAAGGCTACGAGCACACCAGAACCTGCCAGGGTGAGATTTCTCAGTGTGGCATCGATTTTATAAGTGGTAGCTAGCAGAGTAGCAAGCTAGCTTGCTCAGCAACCAAAAGTAAAACACTATTAATTTAGAACACTTTCAGCAGGCTAATGATTGACTGCAAGCTGTGCTACATGGGTCCACGGTCTGTACTGTCGAATCATCCTGTAAACATGGAGCTGTATAAGAGGATACTGTACAGAACTGACTCTGCCACAGCTGTGACAGCACCAGTGAAATGAATTAAACTTTGTGCAAAATGATGATGAAAGCTGGTGTGACCATGGTCTGTACACAATAAACAGCCAATGAGAATACAAATATTACATCACCATCAAACCTACCAGGCCCAACAGGGTCAACTTGGTGCAGTAAAAAAGGGAAAACTGTCCGTAATGAAAATGAGGCGACCGGCCTGAAATGGGCTCTAGTCCTCAGCTTGTCTTACTGATTTTGTGGATTTAAGCTTAGCCTCACATTACACAAGTGTGCCTTAGGCTATATGGGACCCTAGCCTGGTAGTGTGTCAGCAGCCAGCAGTCACACAGTGCTGTCTAGACCTAGCCTACTAAACATCAATAATTCATGGTTGACTTTAATACTGTGTAATTCCACAATTATAAGCAGGCAAGGATCCATCCAATTTTTATCATTGTCATCATTTCAGATCAACGGCGTGTTGAATATTTCATGTTATCAACCTCTGGGTCAGGTCAGCCTGTGATTGGATGGGCGCTGCAGTAAGATGTTCTGCAGGTGCCTGAGGGGACGATGCCGCTGCACGGCCGTGTCGTAGTAAAAATCCATTCTGGGTGTAATTTTCTGGTGATGAATTCAAACTCAATCCTTGATGTTGTATTTTCAGTATGTATTCTTTTTTTCCATTTGAGTTTTTCCTTTTTTTCCATTTGTGTGTTTTCCTTGTTTCTGTTAAAACGCCAGCCAAGTCAGTATGGTGGGCAGTGTGGTGAGGGCCAAGGCCAGGCCTCTGGCGTCAGCAGATCTGGGGGCTCCGTTTCCACCGCTACAGAGTTCAAACAAACTCCCACGGAAATCCAGGTTGCGGGACTCCTTTTTCAGTTTCTCCCAGAGGTCCGTCGCTCCCTCCTGGCAGTCAGCCAGCGCCGTCGTGGCACAGGAGTGGAAGTCATCCCAGTAACTGGCAGGAGAAAACACAGCAAGCATTAACACCACAAGCTATGACTGTAGTGGGAGGCTGGTTTTAGACTCAGATACTCAGGAGCCAGAGCCAAGAGTGGAAGTCATCCCAGAATCTGGCACCACAGAAAACACAGTGAGCAGAAGACATAGGTGGTGAAGTTTATATAGCCAGCAAAACAAAACTAAAGTATGGTGAAGCCTCTGACCACATGACTGTGCTGGCTTTTCATGAAGTGTCCAGTGAATCTATTCAGTGAGGAACGAGTGCAGAATGCGGGTGACTAAGACTAGGACAAGGTCACCGTCCCTGTGTAAGTGGTAGAACACAATCCAGAGCTACCTGAAACAATTGTCAGTGCACGGCCTTTGTTAGTTTTCTGTTTGGTCTGCTCATGTTAAATTAACCTGATGTTGTTCATCAGCCTCATGGCAGCAAAACACACTTAACAGTTTCACATTCTCTTGATTCATGTCCATCTGTTTGTGCCATCTAACTTCTCTGTCATTCCAGATCTGTGGCACAACACAAGTGGGTACATCCACAGGTACACATATTCGGTATACTGCCCACCTTTGTTTTACTTCCTCTCATGCTCTTGCTGGTTTAATGTTTTATTCATAGTGAAGCATAACCTCCCACTTTTTCTTCTTTGAACTCATTATTCCTTCCTTTGTCCTCTTTTTGTTTGATTATTATTTTCTGTTTTCTCTGCTTTATTTCTCCTCTTTGTCTATCCATGCTCCGCTCTCCCTCTTTTCATTCTCCTCCCAGTTGGTGTAAAGATAACACAGCCTGCTCGGTGACGCCTGCTGCGGCACAAACACACCACGTATCTAATCCAATCCTCCAATCTGCCCTTATTGATGTTGACCCCCTGAACCAAGCCTTGTCAAAGCTATATCTCTGAGCAATTAATGTGGGTGTGTGCATGTGTGCAGGCATATTAACGCGCTCCTCCTGCCACGCCTCGACACCACTGTGATGGAGTTGTCACTGAATTAAAAAATCATGGGTGTGCACGGAGGGGTGGGGGCTTCTTGCTGCAGTGTGCCATCTGGTGCCACCCGGCATAGATGGTGGGATGAGTGGTGGGTGGGATGAGTGGTGGGTGGGGGAGGTGGGTGTCAGATGGCTAGCAAGTCCCCTGCCTTGCACATATGCACACCCCCCCTCAAACCTCAGTTTTCCCCTCAGGGCTTGCAGTTAAAATACTCATATTATCTTTTGTTGGATCAGTCCTGCAACAAATGCTGATTTAGTGAAATGTGGATTGTTGACACCTTGACTGAACTTTGTAAAGGCAGCGTTAGTTTGGATTCAGGTGTGGACCTAGTAGTTTAAGAGCCATGGGCAACAATGGGCCCCTGGATCTGACCTCCAACTCTTATCCGTCTATATTGAAATAAATTTAATGTTGCAACAAATTGAACTAAAAGTGGATGGATGGATTTTCTTTTGCTAAAATAAGAGGTACACTTCTATTTTTCTAAATTAGTTTATAGTGGTTTTGCAGAAACTGTTGGAAAGGCCATTCATGGGAAAGGACATGCTTCAAGAGTATGTCTGTATCATTTTCAGGCCCCTGCTTCAGTCCACCCGCATCTCATGGTAAGACCATCTGTGACATGATATTGTAGAGTGATGCTGCTGATAACATCATAACATGCCCCCCCGACCCCCCGTGAAGGTGTTCGTGTTTGTGCAGGAAACGCACGTGCAGATCTTGTGCAGGTTGTCGCTGTCATCCAGGCCCTGGGGATAGTTGGCCATATTCTCCCCCAGCTGAAGCAGGCAGTCTGAGAAGCCTTTGAACACCGAGTCACACTGACCAGCACTGACCAGCACCGTCTGCAACACAGATACTGGGGGGGCAGGAGGAAGAGGCGGAGCAAAGAAAGTAAAGAGGAAGGTAAGGAAAGAGGGAGAGATGGGAGATGGAAAGAGATGATGGGTAATGAGGAGGGAAGAGAAAAAAGGATAAATGTACATTAAAGAACCGTGGGTCACCTTTAGTATCTGTTTTCAACCAGATATCAGGACTTTACCTTCATCGTTCATAATTCATTGATCAGTTTTCTCCAACTTTAAACCATCAATGTTGTTTGATTTTGTGAGAGGCTGTTTCAGTATGTTACTTTGATTAGTTGTCTCCTATCAGGCATTATTGGTGCTAGCATTGTCCAAATCTATAGGAATACTTTGAGTATTTATTTTATTTCAGTGTTTTATGTCAGACTGTCTCAGTTTACAACCACACCACACATGTCAGTCATGTTCTCTGCAGCAACGTGTTAATTTAATTAGCAGGCAGATCATCTACACAGAGGCTGGCTGAGAGAGGCCATCACCAAAATTCTGTTTGTGGGATTACTGAGAACCGTGGGTAATACAATGATGTGTCGATATTTAAAATTCAGGTTGAAACTTTTCAAACTGCTCCAGCTGCCCCGCAGCTCTGTACGTAGCAGAGTGCAGTTCAGCAGCAGCACAAACCACAGCCTCCATCGACACCTCCTGGAAACATCTGGAGGAAAATGTGGACATTAGTACATTCATGGATGGTGTTGACTGCAGGGCTGTGGGATCAGACTGCACAGTACCTAAATATGCCTAATAAACTGACAACTCAGTGCAGGTCTGGTCTGCTTTGTTCTTATTGCTGTACAAATTTAGTCAGTGTGACTTTATCACACGTCGACTACTGTTCCATTTATGAAAAAAGGATAATGGGTAATCCACTTGAAACCCACAGAAATTCTCCTGCAGGTTAAATGTTTCCAAAAGGCATGAGTGGCTTCTGTACATTTGACACGTGAACATGATAAAACATGAAACGTTCCTGTGGTGTTTCCTTGTCAGGTTTGGACTGAATAATTTTGTTGAGAAGCTGAACTGACAACATCTCACATGTTGGTTGCAAAGTGACGTGCTAATATATTCAGATTTCTGTGCACATGAGAGGGAGGTGTGTGTGTGTAATGAGGCTGTGTCTGTCACCTCCCTAATTCACTTTAACAAAGAGAAAATCCAACTATAAAACCCTCCACGGGTTGCCAGGTCTGGCACGCCTCCACCTCCCCCTCCCCCTCTCAGCTGCTCACACACACACTTTAACATGACCTCTGGGCACTCAGTGTGTGTGTGTGTGTGTGTGTGTGCGTGCATGGTTCGTTAGGCAGGCGATCAGCCTGATTGATTGGTTTGGATAATAACACGCCTGCTGTCCGGTTCCACTCAGTCAAACCGAGGACTAACACAGCATGACGTGTAGGATGAGACACGGCTGTTAGAGCAAGACCAGGGAGGAATCTGTTCGCCCAGACAGCTACTGCAGAATCTCTGTCTGCTGAAAGTCTGTCACTGACCTGAACGCAGCATCTAAACCAGGTCTACATCCACGAGCAATGTGCACTTCACATCACATCCTCCAAAAGCCGCTGGAGCTGTTCACTGTTCACTGTTTTCCACCCAGCACAGTCTAATCACTGGAAAGTTCCACTGTGAAGATGCACGTGTGGGAAAATACCAGAGAACTGGACCCAGAGTAAGAGGCTCAGTAATGTCCATGGCAGGACAATGTCTGTCTCAGGTTTGCTACTATTAGCTGGAGTTAGAAGAGTTGGGACAGTGAGGGGTCAAAAACAACAGCAGGTCATGTGACTGGTGAGCTTCAGACACTTCCAAACAGTCTATCCATTGTTTTCTGTAGGGAACGGCAGCATTTGGCAGAGGATTACTATTTTTACTGACTTGCACAGCCTCGCAGACTCCTTCTGTTCTGTTGTTGTAGCTAGCTCAGCTAATTGATCTAGTTAGCTCGGTACCTAATAGTTATTTGAGAGAGACAATGAAAAAGTTTGTAAAACATGTTTTGACAGGTCGCTAACTTAAAATGCCACAAGTTTAACTATTGCTTTTGATTTCAGCTTCTTACTTTGGAAAATAGCAGCCAAGTCAATGTAACTTTATGGGCTGCTGCTGATGTTTGGAACTATTTGATGTCCCCATGATACGCCCTTACTGTAAGGCGTGTCGGTCTGTAAAAGGCTTCAGAGAAGGACGCTCTGGTGTGTCCTCACTTATGGCTCCTTGCTTGACCAGAACGACTTCCAGGTCGAGCAAGGAGCGAAGAAGGCGTGTGTTTAATGTTAGTGCATGACCTAGTCTCTGGAGTGCATTCAGTTTGCTGCTGCAACATTCTGAATATAATGTTAATGGTGAGTATATGAGTCCCCAGACATGAGGGTGAAGGCCACAGCCTCGCAGTCCTAATGAACTTTACAAATACATGTCTTCTTGTGTGGTTTACTGGTCTCCACAAACACAGAACAGCTCTAAGCTGCTCCCTTAACAAATGAAGCACTGGCCCAAACCAAACCGACCTGCGACCATTTCATAACTGGTGTTTGTTTATGTTTGTTGCTGAGACAATAGAGCCCGGTGTGCGTGCCGCTGACAGGCTCCTATGGGACATTTTGTAGGTGAAGAACAAACAAAATATATTGTTGTGGAGGTTGAAGCACTTGTTTCATAAACAAGACCAGAGGCGTGAGAGTCAGCAGCTGCTCATTCAGTTTTCTTTCTTCATTTCATTTCCTCAGCAGTGTGTCGCAGTGGGGATTGTTCACCGCCGTTATATCAACCAGCAAAGCTCAGCCGAGCTTCCTGTTTGTGGGCAGGTAAACACCTGAGCAGGTGCAGCGAGACTGTTCTCCAATAGAACCATTGGCCAAATATCCATAGGCTACATTTGTTGATGTTAGAGGGGCAGCGGTCTCTAGTGGTCATAGGAGGAGGTCAGGTTGGGGGAACAAAACGTGACCCCCGGTGGCCCCTGGTGGCCTCCGACATGGGGCCAGCTGAATGATGTCATCCAGCGGACAGTCCACATGTCGTTCTGCAGGGTAGGGACAGACTCTGGGGGCCACGTTCAGCCTGAAAGGCTTGGAAACAACAACAACACGAGTCTGCTTGGAAACAGCAAACTTGTTGTTGTTGTTGTTGTTTACAGAACTCGTTAGTTGCTCCCCTGCTCAGTAGGTGGCGGTGTTTGGTGGGGAGGTCGCTGCAGGGCCACGGCAGTGAGATGTGGCAGAGCAGTAATATTACACTGTAGGTACCTTTGCCCACTGTGATTTTTACTGAATAATATTCCTACAGTATTTGCCATGTTATACTTGTGGTTTATAGTACTTTGTTGTAATGTAGCTGCTGGAACCAGGTTAACTTTCTACAGAAAGGAGTTTTCACCTTGCATCACTATTATAGTTACAGTATTTCTATCGTGTAAAAAGAGCCACAGAGTCATTTATCAGCTGTAGTACTAACAGCAGTGGTGGGAAGTAGATTTACTCAAGTATTGTACCCAAGAACAATTTTGAGATATCTGTATTTAAGTAAGCAGCTGGGTGGCTAGCACCGTTACTTCACAGTGAGAAGGTTCTGGGTTCGAGCCCCACCCAGGACCTTTCTGTGTGGAGTTTGCATGTTCTCCCTGTGCTTGCGTGGGTTCTTTCTGGGTACTCTGGCTTCCTCCCACAGTCCAAAGACATGCAGCTTAGGTTGATTGGTGTCTCTAAATTGCCCATAGGAGTGTGTGTGTGTGGTTGTTCGTCTATGTGTTAGCCCTGCGAAGGATTGGCGACCTGTCCAGGGTGTACTCCGCCTTTGCCCGATTGCCGGCCGGGATTGGTTCTGGTGACCCCGTCCAGGGACTAAGCGGTAGAGAATGAATGTATTTAAGTATCTCCATGTTCAGCTACTTCACACTTTGACTTCACTAGATGTCAGAGACAACCCGTGTACTTTTTACTGCACTAGATGTATTTGATATGAGTCAAACCAAACCCAGTAGAACCATCAGACTCTATTGATCCCAGTGGGAAATCCACCAGCTACCCAGCAGGATGTAAAGTACTTCACAGTATAAGTATATAAGGTAGTTACCATCAGCTCCACCTTTAGCAGCTGCAGCATTAAAGTGATGAACACAGTAATGCATCAGTCACTATGATCCAGTATCAGAGACATTACTGGGACACGGACCTTTCTGCAGGATGAGTACTGGTACTGCTGGTACTTCAGGTTTATTTGGATGCTGATACTTTTGTACCTTAAGTGACATTTTAAATGCAGGACTTTTACTTGTAGCAGATTATTTTTCCTGTATGGTAAAGTTGCTTTTACTGAAGTTATTTATCGGAGTACTTCTTCCACCACTGACTCACAGTATTTCTTTTATCACTTGTAGTACCTCTGTCATACTCGGTGTGTACTGGCTCATCTGGTGATGTTGCTATGAGACCGATGGGACCTGCTTACTCTGACCTTCCAACATGTGACAGTAATTCATCTCCTGTGGTGACTCTGCAGGCAGCATCCCATAATACTCTCACCAGGACTTGTGTCTTACGTGATACTCACTGATGATTCATCTGATGTACAGAATAGTATCAATGGGTTCTTGGTACTTTTTGGTACTTGGTACTGCATTTTGACTTCCTGGGTTTTCATTTTCACACGACACCAGCTGCATCTTATTCGCGCTGTTATACACGTTTTAAAAATCTCTCTGCTGTGTAGTTATTCTGTAAGACTGTAGTAACTGTTGTATAAATAAAGGATTAAGCTGCAGAGTTTATTCCGTGCGCCAGTGTTTTGCGCGTGGAGCTGCACTGTGCTGGTCTACTGTTTAATCTGTGGATGAATGAGAGCCCCCCCCCCAAAAAAAAATCACTGTATGTGGGAGGCATTACATCATCTCACACTAACTGGCTGCTATCACTGCAACAGAGTCGTGCACGGTCCGCCCGCTTTGTCTCTGCAGCATTTTGACTATTTTTCAATCAGTCGGTTCCACGTAAGGTCACCACGGTGGACGGTCCCTGCGTCCATCGGTCACCACATTGTGATTCTTCGTTTTCCCTTAAAAGGTTTTAATTCTAATGTTTATTATTGTTAAAGATTTATTCATATGAAACCGAGCTCAGTCACGGGAAAATTTTTTATTGTCACTTTTGATTTTGACTAAATTGTTGTATTTTAGGTGCAAAAGCGACACTTTTCCCGTCTCATCTAAAGGTAGCAAACACTGAGACGCACTTCTTTGGGATTTTTATTTGCACGTTGTTGGAACTGGTTTCTGTCAGTGTTTGTCACCTGTTCGTGCGTCTTTCTGGGCTTTTTCACCTTCTGCCATCCGGTTGTTTGGTCTGGTTTTCTCTGCCTTTATTCTTAAGTAAAACAAGAACCATTTCATCACACGCACATACACGGAGACGCGCACAGCACTTTGATTCACGGCTTCCATCAAGCACGCTCGCACTCATTCACCCAACCTCCACTCACACACACACGCCGTTGCCTGCAGTGCATCGCCGCCAGAAGCAGCGTGTTGTAGCTTCCCCTCCGCGGACACACCCACCTCCGACAAACGAGGCCATTTTCCGCGCTTAAAAACAAATTACAACCATCTGGCAACAAAAATGCACAAAACCTGTGAAACTCGTTTTTAAAATCTGTATTAAAAATAGAAAATGTACACAAAATAGTGAGGCGCCTTCCTGGTAGACGTGTGAGTGACAAATAGATTTTCTTTCTAGGTTTTACACCAATCCCGTTCATTTCTGTGTTTAATCAGACGCCTCGGTGACGCGCCGCGGCAGCGCGCCGAGCCTCGGCTCAGGCAGCTTATCACGCAACAATTAAAATAAACCATCAAGGCGATAGTGCAAACACAGCTGGAGCTGGAGAATGTGCACGTAGAAACGAAACGGCCCCGGCGCGAACGAAGCCGATCAGGGAGGAGCGGAGGCCGCGTTCAGACCAGTGAACTGCTTTGATTCTGTCTCCTTCCATGTCAGTGTGACAACATCCAGCCAACAAACGAGCCACAAACACACATTTATTTTTCTTATGTTTTATCGATTGTTTCTATTCCTAACGAGATTTCACTCCTTTCTGCCTCCTGAAGCCCCGGACTGTGAATGTCACCCCTCTCTCTAACAATAGCATCGAGGAGGATTCTGCGTCTTGAATAATTCAGCATCTCCCTCTGCTAGCAGCACACACACGCACGCAGACACACGCACACACACGGAGCAGAGTCCGCCTCCACAGCGTCGTTATGCAATGCAACACTAGAAAACCAGAAAACCATCTCCATATTTCCCTTGTTTCAGCTCAAATATTTGCAGCTTTTTATTTGCTCCGTCCAGATAAATAGACGGATCCTCGAGGCATCTTCTCCCGACGCACGTCGGTCGCTGTTGCACTAAAACCAAGCCTAATCAAAAGGACACATTTAAACATTAGTTTCTATCAAACAACGTAAAGGTGCAGCTTTTTTTTTCCACCGTGCATGAGGCGGGTGCGTGGTCGAATTTGCGCAAAGCACGTAAAGAACGAAAGCAACACTTTACATTTTAAGGCTTTTTCGCTCTTTTCGTTGTCTTGATTTTTGTTTGCGCCCCAGTAACACAAACGGGGTGTACAGCAGCTGAAATAGGCTGAAGATGAATTTAAACCCGGAGCCCAGAGAGCTGCCTGCAGCTTGGCACACTGCGGCTCCCGCACGGCCGGATGTGAACGTCTAGTTCCTGGCATGTTTATTTGAAATGAAGGGCGAACTGCAGGCATTCAAAAAGGCGTTTTTCTGTCCTGTGTACATCTACAGTAACACCCCAAATTAAAACATCTCCATCCATAAAATCTGACCCACAGAAAACCAGAACAATTGTTATTGTTGCTCTATTTTTATTTGAAAACTCAAATTAATTTAGTTTTGCAGGTGAGAAAATGCAGCAAATGTCTCCGGTCTGGGACAACAAGCGAGGTGTCGAGAGGGAGCGATGGGGGAGGAGGACACGAAGTGGCGGAGGGAGGGGGCATTCCCCTTGTTAGCGCGCACACACGCGCGTACACACACTCCTAATGTAAAGTGTAGCCCCGTTAAAACGAGCCGCTCACGTAGCTGACGGGGATAAAATACAAGTTCAAAAAACATCGTTACAATTAAAAAGGACTCGGAGCTGGTAAACCTAAAGGTCCTCATAACTAGGCAGAACATTTTCTTCTTCCCTTTGTCTGAAGTTTAATCAGAAATAAGAACAATATAAAATTGGTGAGTGAAAGCTGATACAGAAAATAAAAGTGAAGATGCCGAAGCTACCGCGGAACGGAGCGTTTAACCTTACAGCGATGTGTTTGAAATCAAAATGACGCTTGTGGTTCTACAAACAACACAAGTAGATCGATTTTCTGTGCAAAAATAAAGAAATAAAATGTCTGTCGTCCTCCTAAATCTAGAGCTGGTGGTGGCTACTCACCTATGTGCAGCGCTAGAAGCAGTGCCAGGCATTTGGAGGACCAGGTTACTCCCATCCTCTACGTCCTCCTCACCATGAGAGCACAGACTCAGAAAGTTGCAGAGCAGCTGAGGAGGAGCCGCGCATTCCCCGCGAAACACCCGCACGCCTTGTACATCCAACAGCCCGTGAGGCCTCCTCCTCCTCCTCTTCCTCCCACTCCTTCTTGTCCTACTCTTTTAATCAGTGTATTTCTTCCCTCCGTGCGCTGGTCTCTCCGTCCTGGCTCCTGATCTCTGTCGTGCTCCGCTCTGCGCCTCCCGCCTGGTTTTACGCGTCTGACAGAGAAAAAAGAGGAGAGAGAGAACGCCCCTCCTATCTCTCTCTGGCTCTCTCCCTCCCGACCTGCTCCCTACCAGGCAGTAAACTGCCCTCTGGGCCCAAAAGCCCCGGGTGTAGCCCTGCATCTGTCCGGGTGCTGTGACTGATCAGTGATTAGTTTGAAATGTAACATCAGCTCCTCCATCGTGCCCATTGTGATGAGGAGTCCGGCTGCTCTCAGGCCTGTTACGTTGATTTTCAGTTCATATGCTTTAAGATGTATTTTATCAAACTGATTTCATTTCTTTTTGTGGCAGGTAACTGTAACAGAAATCTCAGGGAAGGTTGAATTTATTAAGGTGTGATTTCTGAATGGGCCTGCACATGCCCAGGGCCCCTGGAGGCTGGGGGCCTGGTCTTCACCTGCAAAAAAAACAGGCACGCAACAGACAAAATAAGACATCAGTCAGTCACAGTGGCATTAAAAAAAACTCATCAAAATACGCAAGAACGAAAAACAGCTACCAGACGCTAATGTCCACAAAGACACAAACACCTACAAACAGATGAATAAGATTAAAAGAAAAACAGCCACAAAGAGACACCAAACAACTAACACACAACACAATGCAAACCCAGTGAAATGATACAAAATGTGGTTAAAGATGCACTGAATGATCACAAAGAAACAACAAAACACAAACATGGCTGCATGTCTCCATCCGGTGCACCAGGGGCCTTTTACATGTTTGTGCCCAGGGGCCCTTCCTGTCATGATCCGCCCAAGGTTCTGTAGATGGACCGTCTGTCCTGCTTCTCATGATCAATACATGCTACATTTACTGTCATTGATTATCAGCTGGACTGATCAGTGTGTAACATGTCAGAAAATAGTAAAGTATGCCTGAAGGCCACTGGCAGGCTTTTTTAAAGCAACATACAATCACGGGCCACTTTATTAGGTACACCCGTACCACTGTGTTCACTTCAGTGCAGCACGTCCACCTTAACATCTGTGTTTATGAAGCTCGACATGCCTCAGTTTTTGTTGACATTGTCATAAATGCATAAATTCCCTTATATGTTTATTACTGAGGTCCTGGTTAAAGGTGGTGTTGTACTGGACTGTTGTATTCAGAGGTGTCTCTATATTTTGTCCTCCCTAGCTACACACATGAGAGGGTCAGAATATTAGGAACACCTCTGAGTATATTCATCATCATCAACTTTATTTATATAGCACATTTATCCCAGCCATAGCTGCCCAAAGTGCTTAACACAGTGACACATCACAACCGTATTAAAATCAAAACACATAGAAACAACACAATAAAATACACCGGCAATAACATAATAACAATAAACAAAACAAATGACCAACATCCCCTTACAACAACCCCCACATACAGCATTAAAACAAAGTACCCCAACATGACACCGCCTCATACCGGCTCAAACGCCCAAGGGTAAAAGTGGATTTCCAAATGTCTGACGATAAAAATGCGTTTTTAAATAGACTTTAAAAGTGTCCAGTGACGAGGCCTGCCTAAGGTGGAGAGGCAATGCATTCCACAGTTTAGGGGCCCCCGCCGCAAACGCTCTGTCCACCCCAAG
>NW_018128149.1:583845-587146 GCF_001952655.1 Monopterus albus | reverse complement strand
GTGGAATTCCCTGCCTTTAGATATACGGCAGTCAAATTTTCATTATGCTGAATTTATCAAGACAACAGGAACAGAAAATTAACAATACAAGCCTGTTTTTATATAAGGGCAAAGCCTTCCTTCTTTCTGCCACTGGGTAAAGTAAATACTAAGCCACTGACAGTCCTGCCTTAAAGACATAAAACACAGATAACATGTCTCTTTGAAGATGCACGTTATCCTTATACTGGAGTTCATGCTTTTAGACTAAATCATCACTGATGTCAAATTAGCAGTCAACAGCCACACCAACCTGACCAGTGCTTGATTGTTTGTTGTTGTGTTTGTTGTGTCTTGTTGCTTTTCTTCTTTTGTCTCTCCTCTATCCACTCACCCCAACCGGTCGAGGCAGAAGGCCGCCCACCAAGAGCTGGGGTCTGTCGGAGGTTTCTTCCGTTAAAGGGAGTTTTTCCTCCCCACTGTCGCCAAGTGCTTGCTCAAGGGGGATTTGTTGGGTTTTCCCTATGTAATAATACCATTAGGGGGAGCTCACTAACGTTGCTCGGGCTAAGCACTACCACCTCAGTCTTAGCATCATTTAATTTTAAAAGATTTAGAGACATCCAATTCTTCACCTCACCAAAACAAGACAATAGTGGTGTAACCGAGGCTAAGTCCAAACCCCTCAGTGGCAGATACATTTGAACATCATCAGCGTAACAGTGAAATGAAACACTGTACTTTCTAAAAATACTGCCCAGAGGAAAAAGATATAAGGAGAAGAGCAGCGACCCTAACACAGAGCCCTGCGGTACCCCAGACTATCACTGAGGATGAGGATTCAATATCTGCGAGCCCAACAGACATCGTCCTGCCTGACAGATACGACCTAAACCACTCCAGGGCACTGCCCCGGATACCCACTAATTGTCATAATAATATAATATAATGTAGTAATAATAAACATAGAATTGCATTTGTACATTTATGACAACTTTGCCAAAAACTGAAACATGTTGAGCTTCATAAACACAGATGTTAAGGTGGACATGCTGCATTGAAGTGGACACAGTGGTACGGGTGTACCTAATAAAATGGCCCATAAGTGTATGTATGTATGTATGTATGTGTGTCAAAGGTCAGGCACATGGAGACCTGGACTCCACAGACCTATGAAGGCATCCTCTGCTATCTGGCACCAAGGTGTCAGCAGCAGGTCCTCTGAGTCCTGTACGCTGCAAAGCTCCATGGATCCACTTGTTTGTCCAGCTCATCCCACAGGTGATCAGATTCAGATGCCGCTGCCATGATGGGTGGACTTGGTCCCAAAAAGGTGAGGTATGTGTTGTTCACATCTCTGTGCATTGAGGAACTGCAGGTTTGAACCCTTCTGTGTTGGCTTCATCCCCCAGCCTCAGAGGCTGCCTCTTGCTTCAGACCCATCAGCTTCAACAGCTGGCTGTTCACCTGCTGCCTGACGGGTGCCACTGTAACGAGGTCATCAGTGTTACTCACCAGTGGCTGATGTTCTGGCTGATCAGTGTCGGATGTATGAGACATCACCCACACGGCCCCGGTGACACAGTCATGTATGTGCATGTGAGGGTAAAACAAAAGGTGGAGGATTTCGTCTTCGCCTCCTGCTGACATCAGCTGAATATGAAACAAACCAACTCTCTGCTACTGCTGCGTATTAGCACAGGTGTTTCCCTGAGGCGATGCAGTGCTACAGCAGGAGGAGGAGAGAACACACACACACACACACACACACAACCACCTTTTCCCTTTCTTGCATTTCATAGACTGCATAAGTTGGAAATACCCACACTTCACACACTACAACCTGATTAAACACTCTATATCCTTTTGTAATGTCATGTAACTGTTGTCTTGTCTCCCATGTTTGGTACTGTTTTGTTAATGTGTTACTGTATTTAAAAAAAAAAAAAACAAAGATACACAACCACCAGGTCCCTGTACCATTTCCATTTAAGTCGTGGACAGACACCAAACAGCCAGTCCCCAGTGTGTTTGTACTGCTTTTTGTGTCTGAGTGGACACATTTTAGTCCAACACCATTACTGTGAGGACATGTTGGTGGGTCCACACGCCTTTACTGGGCCACTGGGGGGGGTCAGACTATGTTTAGGGGTCAGGTTAGACTCAGGTTTAGGCCTTGAGACCTTGTTGTTTGACTGAAAAAAACTTAGAAAAAATCAGATTTCTAGAAATCTAAGTCCAGTTGATCTAAGTCCAGACGTTTTTTTCAGTTTACTATGAGCTGGATGACTAAGAATCTGCACAGACTTGTTGTTTGACTCTCACTTTGTCCTTCAGACACAATCTTGTCATCTGGTCTGAAGCAGACAGACGGAGACAGACCCACACTTCCTCACCTCCCGCCCCACTTATCATTCTTTGAACAGGTTTGAAGTCATTAGTGCCCCCTGCTGGTTACCATGGTGATGGCTGAAGGCTGAACCTGCGTGGGACCACATGACTCCAATTCAGGAAGGCCAGTTTTTCTCTAGAAAGTCTCAAACACTCCAAAGGTGCTTTGCTAGATTCAGACTCCATCAGGTTTTCACTTTGTTCCCCTTTTAAAACTGCCGTGTGATTTATGCAGTGTTTACGGTGCTGCTAACAGTGAGGTGTGCACGTGTGACAACTTCAAACATTAAAGGTCGGATTTAAAACCAGTCTAACAGTGATATTCTGACTGAAATCATATTTGTAACTTTGTACACTACTGGTTTCCGGAGAAGTCGTTATGGCCCAGCACTGGTGAGGACACACTATGCATAATGCATCGTTCTGGGGGGAACGTCAGGGGAGGCAGAGCACCAGTGGCTGTTGGAGTGGATGACGTCACACCAGCAAATTCTTCAATGGGGCTCTGTGTGTGTGTGTGTGTGTGTGTGTGTGTGTGTGTGTGTGTGTGTGTGTGTGTGTGTAGGCTGCAGCATCTTTTAGCATCATCACCTGCATTTGTTTTATAAATCAACGTCGCCATCAGGTGGTAAAAATATGTAACAGCAGCTTTGAGAGCAGGCCCCAGTTTTTTGATTTGATTTGATTTGATTTATTCTTTCAAACATGTAACGACAGTCAATATGTCAACACACATAATTTCACACATATCCACAAATGCATTATCAATTTGCTTATACCTAGTACATGCTTGAACGGAGTAGGAAGAAGTTAGACTTATCTAGTCCTACCCCATAACATCATCTTACCATCATTGGTTTGCAAGCAGTATCTCTACATAGATAATTCTCTTCTACACCACGCTAGTGATATACTAAAAAATATTACAGAC
>NW_018128149.1:576884-582765 GCF_001952655.1 Monopterus albus | reverse complement strand
TGTCAACCGGTTTGACCTAAAACCATATTGTTTGTTATTAGTCTCATTTTTGTATTTGATGTGTTATAGATGTCACACACCAGTTCCAGGTGCTTCAAGTCTCAACAGCAGAGCTGGTACCAGTGGATTCACCTCCACAGGTGTAAGAAAATACCGTGCTTACTGTGTAGCAGTCTCATTGCTATGTGCGCATGGTCCTTGATGGTGCATAGTGTTGATCACTCCTGAGTTTCAGGCTGCAAATACTGTAAATATTGTCATGTGGCCTATGTTAATGGCTCCCAGGTTGAGCTGTTAGTCCCAGTGGGACTCACCTCTGCAGTAAACTGGGTGGAGTCGAATGTAGACCTTGCTGACCAACATTACCAAGTTGTGCAGAACTATGTCCAGTAATTTGCCTTTTTGCCACAGTTTGTTTGAGACCCACTTCTGTTCTGATTTATCAATTAGCCGTGGCTGTGTGCTCGCCAGGGTCTTCTCCTCCCTGCAGGATAATTACAGTGCCTCCTTGGTCTGCAGGCTGCTGGGTATTGACTCGTCCTCCCAAGGCGGCAACGAGCCATTTGTTCTGCTCCTCTGAGACTTGGCTCTGGACCAAACCTCAGAGGAGGTCTGTCAAGCTGAGACAATATATCTGACTTGTCTGCAGGAAACTCCTGCAGTTTCATTTGTTGTTTGATCATTTTCATGCCCTGTCTCTTTGTACAGTATCTCTGCTCTGACATTTGACCTCAGCTCATGCAGATTTAGTTTCACTACGTCTCTGCGCTGGCGACAGCTGTAGCAGGAGGCATGACGTTTTCAGGTCCAGTCTTGTGAATGTGATATCACAGGAACTCCTTCAGGGAGTGGCACAAAACTGATTCGATTTTGGTGGTCACAGGTCAAAGGTCACTGTGTCCCCATGTCCGTCCCATTCCTGTGGATTTGACTGGTTGGCACAACCATGAAGCATTACTGTTAACCTTGTGACGGCCGGGCTGCACATCACGGAGCCACAGGGGCAGCTGAAGTGTCTGAAACCGGCTGTGTCAGGGTGCTTTCTCAGTGGGGAGCAGCGTGGCCTCCTGCTCTCAGTTCCTGTTCTCCTTGGTCCTCCTCCATCTTACAGACACACTGACCTGGTTTGTGTCATTTTGAACATTTCACACACACACACACACACACACACACACTTTGTCTTTAATATCCCTGTATTGTCATTTTTTATTTCCACTTCTCTGCCATGTCCTTTCATTGTTGTCCTACACAGTGTTTTAGTTTTGTCTCGTCCTGTCCATTGTTTCTGTCCCGTCTCTTTGTTTCCTGCTCTTCTGTTATTTTGTTTCTTTCTCTTCATGTTGTCCTCCAGTTGATTTCTAGATCACAGACTGTCTACCTGGAAAGTGCAGGAACAACAGCTCTAACGCTTTGTCGAGTCGTCTGTGACTGATGACGTGTTGAAGCCGAGGGGAGCGGTCCTGACACATGGTCTGATTTAGAGCTGAAAACTTTGGTTATGCTCAAAATAATCTGGAGCATCTTGTGTTCAAACTTGTTAACAGGCCGGTCTCATAAAGTACAGCTGGTCTGAGTTTCCAAAAGAAAATATAAGCTAATATTTCTGTTATAGCTTCTTCCGGTTCTTTCAAACCAGGAACTCTCAATGAGACGAAAGACACTGCTTTAGATTTATAAAAAATAACCGTGCTGGTTTATTCAGAGGATCTCAGGTAAAATTCACAGTACACGTCCAGAGCTCTCTCACTCCTCTGCCTGCGCGCAGGCAGCAGAAAAGCTGAAAAAGTCTGGACCCAACAACCTATATAATATTAATCATTTTTGGGCTAGCCCATGCTACAAGGGGCGTCAAACCGTGACGCCACCCGATAAGCAAGCTTTGCAGCTGCTCTATCGTTTAGCCAAAACATGAGGAAAAGTCAAGGTGCGTGACTGTTGTTTTCGTGGTGTGTATCTAAACAATTGGACATAACCTTACACAGTAAGACAAATATTAAGACTAGCATTACAGTTGACACTAACAGCAGTTTTCCTGTAACCTTGACGTGCCTGCAATTTTACTGCAGGCTAATAGTTACATCAAGCTAGTCACCCTGTCTGCACTAAACATTTCTAGACAACAGATCTCTAATCCATATCTATCTAACTAAGAAATAACCTAACAAAAATCAGGCTTTGATTTGTCTTGATGAAATCTGTATTAACTTCAGAGGGAAGCTCACCCTGCAGTACAGCTCCCAAGTACCGCAGGAGTCACAGACCTGGCTTCAATGACAGTACCAGCAAGAGAGGAAGAAGAGGAGGAAGGTGAACATCTCTTTAGACACCATTCAGAGCAACTGTAGAATCAGAATCAGAATCAGCTTTATTGGCCAGGTGTGTTGGACACATGAGGAATTTGACTCTGGTACATCGGCTCCCAATGTGCATATACATATCCCCATGCAAGGGGCAAGTAAACAGTAAACCAGCATAAGGCTGTGTAATATAACAAAATAAGCAGTGTTAATAGCAACAAACAGTTGGTTAAGTGTTCATCAGAGTGACAGCCTGAGGGAAGAAACTGTCCCTGTGCCTGGTTGTCGTAGTGCACAGTGACCTGTAACGCCGTCCAGAGGGGAGGAGTTCAAACAGGTTGTGTCCTGTGTGGGATGGGTCTGCAGTGATCCTCTCCTCCCTCCTTTTGACCTGTGAGGTGTACAGGTCCTCAATGGAGGGCAGGCTCACAGCAGTGACCTTTTCTGCAGTCCTGACTGTCCACTGAAGTCTGTACTTGTCCTGTTTGGTTGCTGAGCCAAACCAGACAGTGATGGAGGTGCAGAGAACAGTCTCGATGATTCCTCTGTAGAACTGTATCAGCAGCTCCTGAGGCAGGTCAAACTTCCTGGAGCAGGAAGTACATCCTCTGCTGCACTCTGCTGTAATCTGGTCCCGACATGAATTACTACAGCCACTAGAGCAGTGGTGGAAAGTAATTAAGTACATTTACTCAAGTACTGTGCAAAAGTACAATTTTGAAGTATCTGTATTTTACTTGAGTATTTTGATTTTCTGTTACTTCATACTTTGACTTCACTACCTTTTAGAGCCAACTATTTTACTTTTTAACTCCACTACATTTATTCTATATCTTTAGTTACTAGTTACTTTTCAGAACCAGATTAATACAAAAACTACAGTATAATTATAAGACCAGCGATGTACTTCACAAGATACCTAGCAGAACGTCCACAGTGACGCATCAGTAACTATACTACAGGAATGTGAAATGTGCTGTTCTGCATAATGAGTCCTTTACTTTTTGTACTTTATGTTTTCATGCCAATACTTTTGTGCTTTTACTTAAGAAACAATTTGAATGCAGGAGTTTTACTTGTAACTGAGTATTTTTACACTGTTGTTTTGCTACTTTTACTTGAAGTAAAGGAACTGAGTACTTCTTCCACCGCAGCGCTAGAGGTCACCTGGCAGTAAAGTACGACTTTAGCCTTTATACAGGAAGACGGTCTCCCCGTGCTACATCTCGGTCTGTCTGAACAGGAGCCACTCTGCTTTCTGTCTCTGCCTGCTCACCGCCGTGACAGAAGCTCATTGCCGCCTGCAAATAGGAAGTGGAGCAGTTGCCTGATCAGCAGTGGTGTGTCAGGGTGACCTCCAGCTCCACAAGCCAGGGCAGAGCGAGTTCCTGCAGAGAAAGAGAAAGTACATAAAATATGTTAATGTCATAAAAAGTTCCCTGTTACTTTGAGGCCCTGGGCCCCTGGGCACAGACATGTGTACTGCTCCCACCCTCCCAGACAGGAACTTGCTGTTGTGGTTGTTTTGCCACAGTTTTTGGCTGGTTTTCTGTTTTGTTTTTTTTTGTTTTTTGTTAATTTGTTTCTCTTTGTTGTTATTTTTGTATGTGTTTTACTTGTTTTGACTTTGAGGTTGTTTTGTCCTTTGGCATCTCCCAGAGCCTGTGTTGTCTGTTTTCACTCTGTTTTTGTAGTTACTGCCCCAGTGGCCGCTGATCCCTGGGCCCAGTAGGCCCATGGACTGTGCTACTTTGTGGTGTAACCTTTTACTGAACTTGGCAGCATGGAGGATAATACACAACACAGTTTATGAGCAAATATGTTTAATGTTAAACCTGCAGCTGCCAGATAAATGTAGTTCAGGAAACAGAATATTTGCTTCTGAACTGCAGTAACCCACCTCGTACATGAGCACAGAGCGTACGGTGAGCTGTTGCTCGTCTGCCGCAGGCTGAACGCCCAGAGATCACACAGCACATCTTCGCTGTCGGAGGAGTTCTTCGACTTTCTGTCTCACACCTTGATGTAGTCCCAGTCCATCCTCATGTTGAAGCACTATGACCAACTGGTCATCGTTAGTCATCCGCCCAGCAAACGACACTGACGAACCAGCAGGATCAGACTGTCGACAAAACTAATGTCATACGTGTCCTGAAATCGGCAAACAGAAAGGCCACAGATCCAACGTGTTCACACAAAACACAACGCTGCATTGTAATTAAGTAGAAACATTCACCTTCAGATGGTCAACACTTACTGGTGTATTACTGTGAGTGTGTCCTCGTGCTGCTTTATTCTTTTACTCAGCTACATGTCGGAGGAAATGAACAAGATCAAACATCAAAAAATGCAGCGTTCAGTATGTGATATGGAACAAGACACAATAACAACCATGAACCCTTCAGGCCACTGACCAACGGAGGAAACTACAACATACTGAGGGAAGCTCAGTACTCATGTACTCTCTGTCAGTACTGCATTTGTCAGCTGTTTACTCTGAACATGAACACTGACACACACACGCTCGGGGCCGAGTGCCACAGTTTGCCCGGGTCAAGGTGGCCCTCACATGCACACACTTCTCTGTTCTGACAGCCTGAGTTTCAGGTTCTAACTGGGTCTCACTGTTCCTCTGTACACTCACAGTCATGGGTGGACTCAGAGGCCACGGGGTCAGGACACCTCTCTGACACCTCCAGGACTCAGACTGAGAAACCATTTGTTGTCAGTTTGTCTTCTTGTAATTGTTTCACACCATTTGTGTTCACTTTTACTCATTTTATGCCTTTGTCTCTTTTTGTCATCCTGTGTATGTTTGTTGACGTTTTTCTGTGTTTAGGGCCTTTTCTGTCTCAGTGAAGCTGTTTAGCATCGATGATTTTCTCATCTTGTGTTGTTTTGTTGTCATTTGACTTTCCAACAGAAAAGTTAACAGTCCCTCCACGGTTTTCTGGTCTAGGGGCCCGCTGACCCCTCGGGCCCCTGGGCCTTTTGGACCCGTCCACTGAACCATCCATGAATAATCCGAACCTCAAGCTGCAGATTGTGAAACGGGGTCCCAGCGACAGGTCCTGCTTTTGTTCTTCTTGATTTTAATGTTTGTTTTTTACTTTGTACATTTTTAGGAACTTTGTTCTGTGACTGTCAAATCACCACACGGTCTGAGCACATACATACATTTTCACCTGAACCACCTTCAGTTATTAATGTGTGTTCAGTAAGTTAAAAGAGCAGCAGGTTTTTAAATGTCAGAATAGAAAGATAGAGTTAGAAATTGGCCTTGTTAAAGGAAAATGACAGAAACATAAAAAGGTAAATATATTGACAACTGTTAAATGGGTAATTGAGGGGATATGCAAACCATTAACCCATATTTTTAACATGTCGTTACGACTTGGGCAGTTCCCCAATAATATGAAAATAGCAAAGGTTATTCCTCTGTATAAATCTGGTGATAAGCACAACTTCACAAATTATAGACCGGTTTCTCTGTCGTCACAAGTTTCAAAAATTCTGGAAAAACTCTTTAATAACAGATTAGATACATTTATTGACAAACATAAAATCCTCTCTGATTGCCAATA
>NW_018128149.1:545768-575760 GCF_001952655.1 Monopterus albus | reverse complement strand
ATGTTAGGGGGTAGGACTAGATAAGTCTAACTTCTTCCTACTCCGTTCAAGCATGTACTAGGTATAAGCAAATTGATAATATACTTGTGGATATGTGTGGAATTATGTGTGTTGACATATTGACTGTTGTTACATGTTTGAAAGAATAAATCAAATCAAATCAAATCAAATAAACATTCCCAAAGTTACAAACCCAACTAAAATATTTGTTTAATGCTGATATTTTTCTGCATAATGTGCCATTTCATCAATGCTGCAACAAGTGTGTGTGTGTCTAAAAAGAGGAAGTGCTGTGTATATATAAATGGCCGTCGGAGGCAGCCTGATGATCATCTGCTCGGAGACTTCTCCTTGTCATCCGACCGGTAAGACACACACACACACACACTTTGATTATCAGTCAGCTAAATATCATGAAGTGTCTCACGTTTGTTTTCTCATGTTTAATACAACAAGTTATATTGTGTTTGTTTTAATATGTTGATGAGTCAGAAACTTGTTCAACATTTTTCAGGACACATTTTTATGAACATTTTCTATCTTTTGTTCAAAATTACCTACAGTGTGATTCTCTTCTCATTTTGTCCATGATAAAATACCACAGAAGAAGAAGGTCCCTTTCTTAAGAGCTGGTGCTTCACATCTGGATCCTCAGCTTCTTTTTTCTAATGTTGTCATTTACTAACTTGTTTGTGTTTTCACTGATGGTTATTTGAACTGCCAGCTTGGAGAAAAGTATTGTTGTTTTATAGATTAGAACAAACCTGGAAACAACACGTATGTTTTGTAGCAGACAGAGGTTGAACTAACAGCCCACGTTACTCACAGTAAAGTTTTATGGTGCTTCATTTCTGAGGGAAATACCGTGCACTGATCTGACACCTAGTTACATAAACATCAGGCCTCGATGCATTGTTGGATATTTAGAGGCATATGAAAACAGCAGTGGTGTCTGGCTGTTTGTCAGTGTTTGGTTTCATTTAAATAAATGTTTTAGGCCTAAAGGTGTTTAATAATTCACAACAAATCAAGCTCAGAGAAAAAGCCAAAAACCTACCATGTGATTCTGAACTTTAACAACAGAAACTCGTATTTTTTTGTGAAGCTGGATTAGCAATAAGCTTTAAACTGTTTCAAATGAGCTTTTTTTTCTAGGTTTGCTAAGGATACACAACACCTTCATGCCTGAAAGTGACCGACTGCTATATTACTGAATATTTCTTTAAAAGAAAAAAATCGGTAGCGTTTTCCCGCAGACAGTATTTTTGATTTTGGACAAAATGTACTTTTATTTCTTTACCGGTTAATCAGTCAGTGTCTGGCATTTCACATTTATGTCCTTGTGCTATTACATTACACATTATTTGTTCAGATGTTAGGTTTTTGATGTTTGATTGTTTTTGGTTTAATATTTTTTGCATCTGTCCAGTGACCTCAGTGTGACCTTTGACCACCATGTCTGAACCAACCAACAAACCACCTACCAGACATGGCCGCATCAGGGTATTGCCACAAACTGTTCACTAAGAGTAGAAAATATGTTCAGTGTTAGATTTTTAGTCCTTCACCGAGTCCTCGTTGGCTCCTTCCTTGCTTTGTAATTGTTTCACTGATCTTCAGGAAGACTACCACAATCTCGTGGATAAACATGACGATGACTTCGGCAAGGAACCAGCGCCCTCAGCCAGAGGATTTGCACCTGGGGAATGTAAGGACTTGTACCTGGCTGCGCAGAAGCCAAACACTCTCAGCACTGCTTAATAATAACGTGAACGCATGGCGTCCTCTCTCGTTGTCGTCCCCCCCCAGTGTCTCTGTATGTGCAGAGCGTCGACATGTGTCAGCAGGTCAACAAACCCGCACACCACACCACTGCCTATAATGTCCAGAACCTAGTGGTCCGGCGTGGTCAGGAGTTTGTGATGAACATCACCTTCAACCTCCCCCTGACCGCAGACGACGACTTCCAAGTGGAGTTCCTGATTGGTGAGTTTGACTCTCTGAGCCCATCTCATATCTGTTGCTCCTAGAAACAAAGCCAGTAAATGATTCCTTTTAACACAGACTGCATCTGGGTAAACTTACATTTTTAATGTGGTGGTTATTGGCTTGAGGCCATTACTTTACATTTCTATTTAACCAACTCATGATATTTCCAGTACTGCAGTATATTGATGTTATATATATTAAGGTGTATAATGAGCATTGTCCATGTAAAATGTCCTGTCTTGTTATTTAGCTCTGGCTGTAAAAATCTGAAACATGTTTGAAAGAAAACAGCTGATATACATGCACAGTACTACATTCATGTACTCCCAGTACACACACTGGTTTCCCCACGTTCCATGGCTCTGATGGTTGAGGTTTTAGACAGGGAGCGTGCTCAGTGGCTGCAGCGCTGGCACTTAAATTGCTCCCTCATTAACCAATTAGCAGATGAACAATCAGACGACTGTCAGTTCGTTATACAGCTTCACGTTCATTTGACTAATTAGTACACACATTCCCCAAGGCTGTCAAAAACACACACACAACATCATTACAAAATAATCTCAAATAAATCAATTACGGTTAGCAGGACTTTTATTTTGTTTAATTACTGTTGTTGTTTTACTAACACTTCAGCATTTTATTTTCTCAAGCATGGGATCCAGTAACCCTCAGGAACCCTCTCTCCTTGACTCCTCCTTTCCTCTTTGTCTTCTTTCCTCTCTCCTTGTCTCCTCATTTCCTCTCTCTTTGTCTCCTCTCCATTATTAATCCTCGCCCTCCCCCGCCCCCAGGCTCTGACCCTTCACCCACTACTGACACCCTGGTGGTGGTGACATTCAATTCCCGTACTGGAGGTCCGTGGTCAGGCAGGATTCTGCAGACCCAGGGTCAGATGTTGGTTCTGGGCATCACGCCAACGGCCAACGCCATCGTGGGGAAGTTTCGTATCTATGTGGCCATCCTGTCAGGCACCGGCATGCAGCGAACCAAGAGGGACCCCACGACTGACCTGTACTTGCTCTTCAATGCCTGGTGTCCAGGTAGGAATGCTGCTACTGTCCCTCTACTGCCTCCTAGTTGCTCAGAGAAGCACTGCTAGTCTGTCCTGTCAGAGAAATGGAGTGTTTTAGGTGGAGTGTTTAATTTTTTCACTGTATTTACCAGGTTTGATTAATGTAAAATATCACATGTATTTCTGTGGGAATAACTACCACAATGTTAAAGTATATCTTTGTATAGCTTATGAATGTGCAGCTTCATGAAAGAATCTTGAATCTCTGTGTCTTGAACCATAAAACCCACCAGGCAGCTAAAGCAAGCGAGATCTGCTGAAGTAAAGCTAGTGAGACGGCCAGAGCTGGCCTCAGGTCTCGCTCACAGGGGATTAGCATGATAGTCCCCCTGGTTATTTAACTCACTTTTTGGTCATAGTTGCTGTTATCAAATGGAACTTAGTTTCGTTTTGGTCTCGTTTTTACCATGAAAATTGGTCTGCACATTTTTCCACTGACATAGACAGTGTATGTTTCCAGAACCCCTGAGATGGTCCAAAAGATGCAGTGTCTGGATATTTAATTTTAGGTCTGTGACAAAAATGTTCTTGTCCTCTAGTTTCATTATTTGAGAATGATAGAAGACATCTGCTTTTGAAAGCAGGCCTTCACCTTTACAAAGGAGACGAGTGCTTCAGCTGAAGTAGTTTCTGACCAGTGGTGCTGTGTCTTTTTGCCCGGCTCTGTGCAGAAGACGCCGTGTTTCTTCCTGATGAAGACCAACGGAGGGAGTACGTCCTAAATGACAGCGGTGTGATCTTTCAGGGTTCTGTTGACAAAGTGACACAACGCACCTGGGCGTATGGACAGGTACACACAAATACTCACACACAGACACACACCATAGAGAGAAGTTAACGTGAATGTTCTCTCTCCCTGCAGTTTGAGCGCAGTATTTTGGACGCCTGTATTTACATCCTGGATATGTCCCGGATGCCGATCAGCAAACGAGGTGACATCATCAAAGTGGTCAGGCAGGGATCCGCCATGGTGAGAGCAACACAGAAGGTTCACCTAATGTTTGGAAGTATTTCAACACTGCCAGAAACCTTTCCAGACAGACCTGGCCACACAGTGAAGACATTAATACACTGGCCAATTTTACATTAATGCTCCTCACAGCTTTAACCAGACATGAACAGATGGTTACAGAAGGAACCGTGGTACAAGCTGCATTTCTCTTCTCTTTGGCAGTGCGTTCTAGAAGGCAGAGGAACTGTTATTCTCTTCCATCTCTAAACAAGACATTCAGTCGGTCATGTCACTTCCTCACTAAATGCACCACCCATCCATTATCTGTACTGCTTATCCTGAAAAGGACCCCAATCCCAGCTCACACTGGGCGAGAGGCGGGGTCCACCCTGGACAGGTCACCAGTTTGTCACAGGGCTGACATGTAATCAAACAACCACACACTCACACTCACTCCTATGGGCGATTTAGAGTCGCCAGTCAACCTAAGCTGCATGTCTTTGGACTGGATCCCTGATTCTTCATCTAATGCCACCAGCAGGTCAGAATGTATTCAAATTTTGAGAAGATGTCTCTAAATTCCAGTTAGCCTCAGTCATACATGAGCCATGTTAATGCGCCGAATTCTCTAATGTTGCACTAACAGGGCTAAACAGTGGCATGCTACTGTGCTATAGATACATTGAAGAGTAGCCGAGATGTTGTCATTTTTTTGGTGTGTAATGAACATTTCAGTCTCCCTCTTCCCTCAGATTAACTCTCAGGATGACAACGGGGTGTTAGTTGGGAACTGGAGCGATGACTTCTCCATGGGCAAGGCACCCACATCGTGGACAGGCAGTGTCAGCATCCTGCTGCAGTACCTCAGCACTGGAGTCCCTGTGTGTTTTGCCCAGTGCTGGGTGTACGCCGGAGTCTTCAACACCTGTGAGTGCACATGCTGTCACTCTGACTCACTGTAAAGATGCTGGTTCCATAACAGTCCTGGATGGACTGATGAACAGGCACAGGACAGCTCATGTTATTGTGTAAAATCGTAATTTGAAAAGTAACTACAAGTGTTAAATAAAAGTAGTGGAGTAAAACATGTTTCCCTGTACTGAAGTAGACGTATTAAACAGCATTAAATGTTTTATCCTATTTTCTTATATTAGATTTAAAGGAAGTGCAGCAATGAGTGTGCTTTTTGGAGAACTGAAAAATTATACCTGAGGTAACAATGGAACCTATATTCAATTATCTCTTCAGTCCTCCGCTGCCTCGGCATCCCGGCGAGAGTCATCACCAACTTTCTTTCAGCTCACGACAACTCGGGAAACCTGAAGACCTACATGATCTTTGAAAGTGATGGCTCGCTGGATAGACGCAACACCAGGGACTCCATCTGGTTGGTCCACACACCTGAAAGTCCAGCCTCACACCAGGCCTTTCCAGTTTTCTTCACCCTGCCTGGATTGTACTAAGTAGTGATTCAAATCAGAAACACTTCACAAGGCTGGATTCTACAAAATCTATCCCTTTAGCTTCGAAATGTGCATGAGAATGATCACACTTTAAAGTTTTCTTTACTACCATGCAGCCCAGTGACTGCAAACAGGAGCTAATAGCTAGTTTGGCCCCTTTTAGCGGTGCCAATTTTACAAAATGTAATCAAAGGCTAAAATGCTGGCTCAGGGGCGCCGCTAGCAGTTTTGGGCCCTATGAAAAAATTTGAAGTTGGACCCTCTATCTCACCCAAAGCTAGTCTCTGTGGGCCCCCAAAGTTTGTGGGCCCTTAGAATCGTCCTAACTTCCCCCCCCTAACGGCGCCCGTGTGTTGGCTAACATACAATGTACAACTCAGGGTCATCCCCAACCTAAGAACTCTGTAATTCATGAAATACAAACTTCAAACTCTCTTCTTTTTTCTGTAGACTAGTGTTAAAAAAATAAAAGCCATGGTATAATAACAGGAGTCTCTCTGTGTAGGAACTTCCACTGCTGGAACGAAGCGTTCATGACCCGTGCTGACCTGCCGCCCAACTTCGGCGGATGGCAGGTGGTGGACGCCACTCCCCAGGAGACCAGTGATGGTAGGACAGATAAGACAGGTGGAGAGATTGATGCTGTGCACAGACAGATGAACGATAAGCATGTCTCTGTGTTTGATTCGCAGGATTTTATCGCTGTGGTCCAGCTTCAGTAGCTGCCGTCAAGGAAGGCCTGCTGTGCCACCCGTTTGACTTAAGATTTGTCTTTGCTGAGGTGAGTTTCAGTATTTTCTAAGAGCAGAGTACATATGTGAGAGCAGGTGAGAAAATCCTATGTACTGTAATGTTCTGAAACAACTAGCTGATTAGTGCATCATCTAAAACTTGTCAGCATCAGGTTGATCCTGTAAACCGTTACCCATCAAAAACGGCAGATAGCTTGTTTCTGCTATCTCAGATCTGAGCATGTGCCTCTTTTCTTTGTTTCATTTATCTGAAAAATGTATTTCATATTGATACATTTGCACTTTTTTTGATTGGTATTGTTCACTGTTTTCTGACATTTTATCATCTTAGCCTGAATCAAAATAAGTGACTAAATAATTTTCACTTGACATTTTCTCTTCTTTATGAAAATGAAAGTTTTTAGCTTCAGCGTGATGAGCTGGAGCGATGATGGCTTTCTCTTCCCTCCAGGTACAAAGTGAGGTGGTCTGCATGAAGCGGGATCGCTACGGGACTCTGACTCCGTTCGCTGTGTATAAGGATTACGTCGGAAAGGCTATTTACACCAAGGCTATAGGCAGCACGGCCCCTGAGGACATCACACACACCTACAAGTACCCTGATGGTAACACACACACAAGCTGATAAAGAAAAAGGTCTTAGTCCAGCTCCAGCCTGAAGCAGAGATGGGTAGAGCTCCATCTCTACTGAGGTGATGTCTGTGTGCAGGTTCTGTGGAGGACGAGAGGAGCATGGCCCGGGCCGAGCAGTACGGCTGTGAGAGGGACCACTCTGAGCTGCCTCAGGCCTCGGTGACCGTCGCCATCACCGCTGAACAAGTAACTCATCTGTCTGCGTATCCATCCTCCATCTGTCCATGTATCTGTACCGTGTGTGAATCCGTGTGTTTCTACGCATCCACACAGTCATCTTTCTACTATAATCGATGCACTAGACAAACACGTTTATACTGACAGCACAGATGTTTGGAGCGCCAGTATTAAGTTAATTAGAACTGTTTGAAAGCAGCTTTTCCACCCCGTGTGGTAAAATGTTGGGAGAAAGTGGTGGGTGACTAGTGAAGCATACTCGAATAACAGCCAGTTGTTTATGTACATCAGAAACCTGGATTCATATATTGTATATATGACAATAATAAGCTTTATTTATAGACCACTTCTCAAACAAAGTACAAAGTATTGTACAACAAATGAAGCACACAATAAATTGATGAAAAGAATAATTAAAATAAGATATTCTTAAAACATTTAGAACTAATAAGGAAAGCAACCTGATAAAAATATGTTTTTAACACAGACTTGAACGATGAATCTTTCTGAAATGATGCCGTCCATCTTAAATGGATGCCCACTCCTACTTGTATGTCGGTGTCTTCTCTTTGTGTATTATTAATCCATTCTGACCCAGAACAGTGGCATGGTGTTTCTCTGCCAGGCCTGTCAGCTCTGCCTTTTCTCTGTCCCTTTCTCCAGGTCACACTGGGACAGGACTTGAACGTGGTGGTGGTTTTCACCAACCAGGGCGACAACCCCGCAACTGTCAATGCTCACCTGGGGGTTTCAGTCGTCTTCTACACCGGAGCCCCGGCCAGTGACTTTTCAGATCAGGATTTTGTTGTCACCGTGGCAGCTGGAAGCAGTGAGCAACATCAGTTAGTAGTTTTATAGATAAACAGTTCGACAACCATGTAAATCACTGAGTGATGACTTGGTTTAAGGTTTACAGAAGATGATCAGGGCCACTTTGAAAACTGTATCTGGGTTCTGAGAAAAAAGTCAGAACCCAAGTACAGTTTTCAAAGTGGCCCTGATTGTCTTCTGTACAGGTTCAGGTGAGTGTCCAGGAAATGAGAACGGGTCAGTGTGAAGTTCCCACGAGGGATAACCACAGACCTGTTTGTGTGTGTGTTGCAGCGGAGAGTGTGAAGTTTAGGATAACGGCGGTGGAGTACATGCCTCAGCTGGGCTCACAGCTCAGCATCCAGTTTACGGTGACTGGAGAATACAGTGGCCAGTTAGTGAACGCCATGAAGGTGGTGGAGCTGCAGACCCCAGCACTCACTGTGAAGGTAAAGTACACGTCAGTTTTGATAGTACCTTTTATGACTTTGTGGATATTCCATTTATTACAGCTAACACAGAGTACATAAAGTACACTGACACTCACAGGAAATACTGGATATCTGAAACATTGAAATGTACTTCGTAGTACTGTCAAATGGTGACATTTGTGTAAGAATGCACATTTTTAAATAAAAATGACTAAAGATTTGACTTCCAGGTGAGCGGCAAGCCTCAAGTAGGGCGCAATATGTTCCTGACTGTTTCCTTCACCAACCCCTTCCCCTTCTATCTGGAAGACGCCAGACTGCACATAGAGGGACCCGGACTCCTGTACCCTGTGGAATATTACTACAGGTGCTGTGCACACACAAACACGCCTGTACTGTACTGACTCCGACATGTACGGTTAACTCTTTCTGTATCTGTTTCAGTGCCATTGCTCCTCGGGCTTCAATCTCCAAGATGGAGTCGTTCATTCCTCGGCTGGCTGGTGCCCGATACCTCATGGCGGTGCTGGACTGTTCGAACCTCCGTCAGGTAACCTCCACAGCTCAGCATGTTACTGTTACAGGACCAGTTCATCTGCTCAGTCTGCTTTCACTGAGGGGAGAGGCAGGAAGTGCTGGTAGCCAGTCAGATGGTGTGTAGTTGACTACTGTAGCCTACTTCTGCACCAGAAACAACTTCTGTACTATTAAGAGTTATGGCACACAGACAGTTTGGGCATTTTCAACTCATCTTACACATAAATTTGACTTTTTTTTAATATACATTTTGGTCATTTTTTGAATGTTAGCAAACATGCAAAATGCTGCATGCTAAACATTATCACACAATATCATGAAAATAACTAAAAAGCATATTCAACTGGTCGAGGCAGAAGGCCACCCACCAAGAGCCGGGGTCTGTCGGAGGTTTCTTCCGTTAAAGGGAGTTTTTCCTCCCCACTGTCGCCAAGTGCTTGCTCAAGGGGGATTTGTTGGGTTTTCCCTATGTAATAATATTGATAACAGTAAGGTCTAGACCTTACTTTGTAAAGTGTCCTGAGATGACTTTTGTTGTGATTTGGCACTATACAAATAAAATTTGATTTGATTAATGTGTTAATTGTAGATGTTACTAGAATAAGCTAAATTCAGCATTTTCCTCACAGCTGCTGCACCTGAATACCAAGAATGTGAAGTTGTCGTCACGACATGTTGAATTCTGGGTAAACACGGCTTGGGGGGCGACAGTGGTGCGTTGGCTAGAGCAGTCATCTCCTAACTGGAGGGCTGGAGTTTCAAATCTCGGTGCCTGCAGTCCACAAGTTGAAGTGTCCTTGGGCAGGACACTGAACCCCCAAAGTTGCCCGTGATGGCGACGTGTATGCACGCAGCGCCTTGGCTCCAAACAAAATTTTGTTGTACGTGACAATGTACAATGACAATAAAATAAAGCTTCTTCTTCTTCTCTTGTTGGGAGCATCACGCTCATTAGCCCTCATAGAAATATACACTACATACATCTAGTAGTTAACAAAACAATATACTATTCCATACAGGTAGCGGATGCTTCAAAAACATCCAAACGTCCGCTGTAGTGTTCAGTTTGAGCAGATAGGACAGTGTTTGTGTTAGCTGCAGACAGATCTCACTAGCAATATCTCCCAAACCAAAAGCTGAAATCAAGGTGCAGAGTCATTTTTCAGTCTGTCGCTCTCCTCGGTGGGATCTCTAGGTCCACTACAAGTAAGTTAGTCAGCTAAGGTTATCCATTGTGAATCACGGTTAGGAAAGTGAGATCTAAATGATTTAAACAACTTTTTAGCCAAACAAAATAAGAAGGTATGCAGGTAAAACAGTACCCCCTCCCAAAATGGCGCCCGTGTCTTAACATGATTTACCTTCGCCTTCTCTACTAACAACAAAACAGTCAGTAAGACAGAAGTGTACGGAGTTAGCATGCCAGTGTGTGTGCTAACAGGCTGAGTCTGCTGATGACCTGAGTCTGAACATCCTGATTTGAGAGCAGCCCTAGGGACAACTTTAACCTATGAGCCGAACTGGAATTAGCACATTAACTGATGCCTTGTCCTGTTTTTCAGGTGACTGGAGCTGTTGAAGTTGACATCACAGGATGATTGGTTCACAGAGCTGTGACCCCTCCCCTCGGCTTTTTCATTATGTATCCACCAATCGGCACAGCGTCAGGCTGAGTGGGCGGAGCCAACAAGCCGCTTAGTTTACTTCTATGGTGATTTTTTTTTTTCTTGTTTCATTTCACTTTACACAAATATAGCAAATGCAGAGTCTTAATCATTTGCTGCACAGATATGAAGGTTTGTGTAACTTTTTAAGGCAGGTTTTGTGAAGAGGCCCAAGGGTCGAAGGTCACAGTATCCTTAAAGTACATGAAAGTGTCTTGACTATACAGGAGAGGAAAGAGCTTGTCAAGTTATTAGAAGCCATTAGATAGATTTTAAACATGCTCAACTAGGTAAATTTGATCGATACACTGGTCTGAGTTCAGTACAACACACAATTTCCCCCAGAGTGCATCTTTCTCATATTTCACCTTTGATCAGAAAATGACAGAATGTCTACTGACTTAAGACAAACTGAGATGTAACATCATCGGAGACTAAACTGAGACTTCAGACTCAGGTGGGTCAGCATCTCTCCATCAGATCTCTGCTCTGACACTAATCAATCAGTTTAAATTGATAAACACCAAGGAGTCACGGGAGCTGCCAGCTTCAGTGCAGTCAGATTCGGTTTGGTGACAGATCATGACGACACAACCCTCACAGCCTCTTCACAGCCTGGATATAAAATCTGTTTAATGAGGACTATCATTGTAATTCCAGACTTTTATCAGATGAAAACTAATGTGATTGTGTCTTTTTTTTTTTAGCTTTGTGCCTTTAAACTGTATTAATGCTGAACTTACTGTCTACTAACAATAAAAGCATATTCCAAAGCACTGAGGGTGTCACTGGCCATTATTCTCAGGTTCATTTGAATCATTGATGACAACAAACCTAGAAACTCTGAAGAGTTTTACTATTATCACCAAGTGAACTTTTTGTAGTGGCACTTTATGTTTACAGAACATGAAGTGAAGGGAACATGAAGCGGACTCTGACCTGGGTACCGCTTGTGCAGCTACTGGGCTTCCAGGTGCAGGGCAGCAGTGGCACCACTAGAGGGAGGCAGCAGTCTTTTCCTATGGCCTGCAGCTTAGTTTACTCTATTGCCTGTCACTCATCTTAAAGAGTTTGTCCTGGGAATATCTCAACTTTTGATCAATGTTGACTTCAGAAAAGTTATTAGCATCATTTTTACATAATTTTTCATCATGTTAAAATTCTTAACTGGTCAGTAGCTCTGCTTTATCTACTGTGTAACTGTTTTCTCCTGTTAATGCTTTCTGTAGTGTTTTATCTTTACTGTCACAGCTCTGTTTTTGACCTCAGTGACATTTTCACTTACTTTCCTTAAGAAATATAAAACACAAAAATTTTGTTTAATTAATTTGTTTAATTTAGAAAATTAAATTACAAAAGAATCTAACAATGTGTCAACAATAAAAACAAATAAATTAAATAAATAAAACCTGTTCTTCTACTTCTGATACTTAAGCACATGAATGTACAGCTCATAACTGAAGAATAACACTATTTATTGTGATTCATTCATTTCAGGGATGTCTGTAAAGGTCTCTTGGAGTGTCCATTGACTGTCCTGCATTAACTCTCCTGTCTGACCGCTACAAATACATGCAGGTACATCAGGTGGTGACAACAGAAAGGTGGGTCATTTTCTCATAAAACACATCAGAGGGTTTTGGTTTTTATTCACATTATCATCTCTGAGTCTCCTCATGTTGTTCTGGGACACTGTCGGGAATCTTTTTACAATTTTGCAGCTGCAATCATCATGATGTAGTCTATTGAACTTTCCCTTTGTCTGTTTGAAGCTCTGCTTTCAAACCAGGCTGATCCATGAAAAAGCGGGAAAGAGCTAAATTATTCAACTGATTTATGAAAATCTGTGTTAATCGTTACCATTCATCATTTCTCTGTAAACCCTTTTTTCCCTGTAGGAATGATGCCTCCATGCTTTCAGTGAGTTGACTGGTCAGTGGCTGTTGACAGGATTTGATCTGATCCAAAGACTATTGATTTACCCCATACACCAAATATAAAGATGGACGACAGAAGTGAAGCCACCACAAGTTGATCTCCCCCTGGGGGCTGGTTGCAGTATAAGTCATAACCCCCGCCCCCTTCATGTTAGTGGATGGGACATGAACCAAACTAAAAATTCTAAGTTCAAATCAAAGGTTTCCCAGAGGTGATGGCCGTTGTGTTTGGTAGATATTCCCACACTGTGGTGTGTACTAGTGGCCGTTCTTCTGGGACGTTCGTAGGTGTACTGCAGCACCCCTGTGGTGTGATATGTGTCACATATCAAGGTGGCTGCCCCTGTATCGATGATATTTTGGCTTCACTTTGCATAGTGGCAGAAGGTTTTCTTTATATGCAGTTTATGGGTAAATATTCTACCAAGATGTGAGCGTTGTCATTTGGTCCACATTGAATATGTCAACAGCTTGATGGATTGTCATGAAACCAGCAGCAGATAATCACACTCTCCTCAGTATAACGACTTCACTGATCCAGTTAACGCTACAGCACTTGGTTTATGGCCAAACACCTGCAAAATGAATGACAAATGTTAGCATGCTAACTCGCTAAACTAAAGCAGTGAACATTGTAACCATTATACTTGCTACCTGTCTTAATATTGTCATTGTGAGCATGTTAGCATGCTAACATTAGCATGGCTGTACACGCCTGTTAATATTTCATACTTCTGGCTTTTTTACACCTCAGCATTGTGTCCCAAGATGGACCGAGGACCGAGGGGGCTGCTGGAGGAGCCAGGACACATGAGAGTGAATGAATGAGAAAGTCTTTTATGGACCAGCACAGCCCTTTACTGGAATTCCATCCTTTAAGCAACACTGCTAGTGTGACTGAAAAAAACTGTTGTGCACACCAGGTTTAATTATTTACAAGAACAAATCAATACAGACAACAACCAGTGATAAGAAGGATAGAAATATGGCACAGATATTGGTTGTCCCACAGTACCCGTTTTTGAATTTGGTGAGCTAGAAACACTTGTGCAATTTTCATTCACAATGTGAAAATATTAAATGTTCTGAAGTATTTTAAGTGAAATAAACATGTTTTAAACATAGAAAGAGACCCAGGAGTGACCAGGAGACCAGGGGTCAGAGGTCACCCGTATCTAAAAAATTGATATGACAAATGTGTACCTGTGTGCAAATGAACACTCCCATCCCCCACACCTGGCAGCAACAGGTGAGTCATCGTCATGGCAACTGTATCTAGTGTATCAGCATCACAGAACAGGTCTGTCCAGATACCACATCAGCTCCATGTAGGCACACGCACCGGCAGCACGTCGTGTAACACTGACTCACTAACAGAGCGTTTTCACCAGACACATCCCCATCGGGTGTTTGGACATGTAATGCTGCACTGCTTCACCTGCTGCAGACAGATTCACACACACCTTGTTTCCTCGTGAGAATCATATACAGCATATTACTTCCCTAACACTTTGACTCTGATTCTGGCCTTAACCCTGAAACCACGTCCCAAGCAGCACTGTGAAGGAAAATCCAGCACTGTAGCTGGTCCTAAACACAACAGGGCCCTGGCTGCAGACAAGATGGAGGACTGTGACCAAAATGTGCAAGCTCGCACCCTTGGCCAGAGGGGGTACATTTTTTTCTGGTGGTTGGGTTAGTGTAACCTCAACCCTACGCCCAATCCTGCTGAGGTTAACAACATCCAACTAATATTGCCGGCTTCCTGCCGGGCTCTGCAGTCCACCATCTTGTCCGTGACCAGGTTCTCTTGCTAATCCCTGACATTTAATGAGCACGACAATTAATCAGTTATTAAGTAACATACTGATCCAGTATACTTATTTGTCCTTCAAAACAACCACAGTACAAATTAACTCAGCAAAGGCCTTAAAGCTAGATTTGGACAGAGTCCCTCAACCAGATCCAGTAGTATCAGAGACATTACTGTCACATGGGCCATTCTGCAGGATGAGTACTGGTACTGTTGGTACTTCTAGTATACTTTGATACTGATACTTTTGTCCTTTACTTAAGTCACATTTTAAGCACAGGACTTTTACTTGTAACAGAGTATTTTTACTCTGTGCTATTTCTACTTGTACTTAAGTAAAGGATCTCATTACTCCTTCAACTGTTTTCATTTGCCCAGTAGTTTGTTTATGACCAAACACACAAAACTACTTAACAACAACTTCAGCTGTACTTTGTGTTTGGTGCTAACATGCTAAATTAAGATGGTCAAGATGGAAGCCATTACACCTGCTAAACATCAGCGTGGTAGCATTATTACTGTGGGCATGTTAGGATGCTAACATTAGCATGCACAGAGCTGCTAGTGGCTGTAGACTGATGTGTGTTGCTCCTACACCAGCATTATGTCCTGAATGTGCAGATATAAACTGTAACAAATGCAGACAAAGCATCTCTTCCGGCTCCTCTTCTGTTATGTTGTCTCCAGTGTGCAGAAGACAGAAGACACCCGTATTCTAACAGCAGCCACAGAGTTCTTCTTAAACTGTACTTTACCACTCAGAAGTGTGGTAACACTAACCGCCATTCGACAGCCTCTGCTGCACTCAGCACACTACATGCTCCAAACTCTCTGGCTGAGTGAGGCAGGCCTCAGGCTGCAAGGCAAACAACTGTTACCTACAAATCATCCGTCACTATTGGAAACCGGTTTTTCACCCCCTCCTCCCTCCTCCCTCTGTGCTCCCCCACTCCACCATCTTCCCTCCTCTGCTGCTGCAGCTCTGAGCATATGTCTGAACTGCATCTGTTTTCAGGTTTTAAACTGTTGTGCCACCTTTTGTGCTACTGGAAAACAGAAACATGGATGAAAAGGACATGGAGGACTGCTGTCAAAGCTGGCTGGGACACAGTGAGGCAGAGCAGCATGTGCTTGTCATCCCCCACACTGCCAACAGGTGTTGGCTTCATGTGACTGCCTGCCTGCCTGCTTGTCCGGACAACGCTCCAATGAACAAGAAGGAGGAGGAAGAGGAGGAGGAGTGTGTAAAGTTTCATCAACAACAACTGTGTCAGCTCATAGTCGCTCACAGTTGGGAGACCCTGCAGTTCGGATCTCCTCTCTGACTGCTGTAGAGTTTAGGGATGCCTCTCCTCCTCCTCCTGCCCTCCCCTGGATGAATGGATGAATCCACCCTTTTGTTAGCAATGGTTTGTTCCTCAGCAACAGCTCCATGGTTACAGTCCAATAAATAACATCACACTCTCTCCTCTGCGCCTCTGGTTTTCAGGCCGCGATGCAGGAACAGAGGCAAGTTCTTCTTTTTTTTTGTTGTCCCTCGATACATGCACAGCTGCCAAAGAGTTACAGAACATGTAACACAACTTGTATCTGAGACACATTTGTTTGAACCTGAGGTGATATTTTAAAGCTGAGCACATGGTCCCTTATGAAATGAGACTCAGTAGAAGTTTGGATGAAGAGCATCACATTCTTATTAAACCCACTTGAGACATGTGAGTAGTTCAAGTCCAGTGGAAAACATTTAATAGTACAGCGCTGAGCAGTAAACTGCCAGAGGTAAAACCAAAACTGTGTGTAGATGCTATATAAACCAGGCCTTTCTCAGGGATTAGTAACAGGTGAACTTCTCTCCAGCAGTAGAAGTAAATGAAGCCTTGAAAACTGATGCAAACAGTTCCTACAGGTGTCCTCACTTTGACAGCAACAGATTCTGTCTGTACAAAGGTAGTGTTGGAACAGACTGTGTTACTGCAGCCTCTGAAGCCTCATGCAGAAAAAGGCCGTGAACACAGAGAGTCAGAGCTGCTCAGGGTTTCACCTTGTAGCAGGAGAAGGAGCCACAAACAGCTCCAGGCTGTGGACGAGGACCGGCAGCACAGGGTCCAGACTTTCCAGGTGAAGAATGAAAGCAGAGCAGCCGACGGGTGCAGCACATCTGTGGGAACATCTGCAGCAGTGTTAAATGAGCAAGTCTTTTTTGCAACAATCGGACAAACACTGAGTAGTACTTACAGAGCAACACTAATTAGATTGTGTGCTAATACGCCTTCATCCAAACACAGTGCAGACTCACACTACTGCACACAGTCCAGTTAGCTAATTAGCCCAAATCATATTATCACTAAAATATATGCTATTATGTACATAATTAGGTGAAAAGATGTTTATTTCATATTTACAAATCAGATTGCAGACCAACAAGGTCATGCTGGTTCAGTGTGTTAGCATGAGAGCTACTGTGTTTCACCAGAGAAGCAGCAACCACCACACCAGCAGCAGTGGGGGCGGGGTGGGCTCATTGTATCTCAATAGTTTAATTTGAATTGAAAAGTGGGCAGTTAAGGTGAAAGGCAATGATTGGATTAGTGATGTAATGCTGTTACTGCTGTTGTGCTGCTGTGTGTGTGTCCATAATGAAATGGAGGCTCCTGTGGATGTTTCTGATGAGCTGCTGCTGTCAACAGTGCACACAGCCCGTTTCTGCTCTGCTCCTCTATCTAATTCACCAGGAGGCTTGAGCTCTCTGAGAGGGGACCAGGTCAGTCAAAAAAACAAAAAACAAAAAGCTGTGCACAAAGGTGCAGTGTTATGTAGCAAAAAGGTAGAATTTGCTGTGTTGTTAAAATACCACTAGTGTGTCCTCTTTTCTGTCTTCATGGTGGAGAGGAGGTGAGCATGTGGCCTCTACAACATGACATCCACTGCATGTCCGTCCAACCAGGATCAGGGATCCCTTCTTCGTCACCCACCCTGACTCTTTTCTTTTACTAAGTTTTCCCTGTCAAAGAGTTTTTCTTCCTCCAGTTCAAGGGTTGATACACTGAGGGTGTCATGTGCTCTTGTAAAGCCCCTTGAGGCAAATTTGTGATATTGGGCTATATACATAAAATATGGCCTGACTTGAGGGTGGAGCCAGAGGAGAGGTCTCAGTATGCTTCCACCAAACTGGATCACATCACATCTGTTGACTGTGTTGAGTGTTTCTACTTGTTCTGAGAGTCCACTGTCGAAGGCAAACGGGCTTTAGATGCTGTTTGTCTGAAGCCTGTGCACCAGATTCTGCATCAGTGCACGAATCCAAAACTGTCGTTGATATGGTCACATAGCCATTGCATTTTTACTTGTGTAAACACTGACGTTCTGACAAACAACAAAATACAGAAAATGTTGAAGTAGTCAGGAAATGGAAATCGGTGAAGACAAGCCCCTCTCAACAGGAAGTCAGATCAACCAATTGGCATGCAGGACACACAAGTCCGCAGGATGCGATTTGGGAGGACCCTCAGCAAGCCACGCTTAACTATAAACCCCCTCACTGCAGAGGTGCATGTCAGTGTGCATAGTTACGGAGAAGTATAAATTAGCCTGCTGGTAGTTTTGAGGTTCCTTACAATGTTCATGTGCTAACATGCCAAACAAGCAGAAGGTATTCACACCATAATATACACTCAGTAACCCACAGTGATAAAGAGAATAGTTTTGTAAACTTAGTGAAAACCAAAACAGAATTTTCTCATGTACAAATAACATTTAATAATGGAGACTTTTTCTAGGTTCGTCCATCTCCCCTGGTCATTCCTTTACAGTTTAACAGGGGAGGTGTTTCAGTCTGTGTCGGTGCAGAACTTTGGGGCAGATCCAGGCTGCCTACAATTTTGGTGCCAGGCTAGGCTAACCACATCCTGACTGGATGCAGACGTGACTGATGTTCTCCTCTCACTCTCACAGAGCAGGAGGATCAGAGTGAATCTCGGCTCAGCCTTCCCAGCAGCTCGCAGGAGGTAAAGATAAAACTGAATGCACTATTTGAAGTTATTTAACCACAAACCAAAGTGCTGGTAACACCCAGTTCTCCCATCAGCCCTTCCTCCTCCTTTCTCATTCATCAGCAACAGGCTGAACCAGCCCAGGACAAGCAGAGACTCTTCCTGCTCTGCTGCAGCCGCCTGCAGGGGAGGAGGGGTGTGATGGGAGGAGAGATGCCTGTGTGCTCCTCTCGCAGGCAGGGGATGATGGGAGGAGGGGTCTGTATCTGGAGATGGAGGGCTGGCAGGAATGTGGGAGAGGAACACGACATGCAGCGAGAGAGGAGTTGAGTCGCTCACACTAAATTTAACAATGAAAGTCTGAGAGGGTTTAAATTTAGTCTCTGTCCTGGCTCTGTGCAGCATGGGGAGCACGGGACAGGGAGCTGCTGCTGCTGCTGCTGCTGCTGTGGACATTTATATCCAAGCACACAAACACACAGCACATCCTCATCACTGCTGCTGGCTGCAAATGGTGGATCAACAAGTGTCAGGTTCTGCAGAGGGAGGCTGCAGCTCTGACACAAGCATGTGACTGTTGCTTCACCCTCCAAGGTTTATGCTCATGTAACTCCAGAATTACTGTGCACTTTTAAAAGAGCTCTAATAAAGAATGTGTGTGTAATGTAAAGGTTTGGAATCATTTCTGGGGACTTAACTACCTTACTTTATACTTTATTTTAAAGGCATAAAACTGAATTACCCTACTTTTTACATTCTTTGTAAGTCTTGAAATGGAATAGCTTTATCTTTACTTCACTCTTAAGGTTTTAAAATGGATTTCTGTTGCATGCGACTTTACTTTTAAGATTTTGAGATGACATTCCTTTATTTTTTAAGGTTTCATTTTAAATTACTTGTAATTTAACTTTTGCTTGCTTTAATTTACATGCATCAAGATTTTAGATGAAAACTAAGAACACATACCTACTTTTTAATATAGGAATGATTTTACTTTTTTATTAATTTCTGTGTGTAATAAAGGAATTAACTAACTTTACAAGTTTTTAAACAAACTGAAGAACTTTTTATACATGATTACTTTACCTTTACAGAATAATAATGAACTTTTTACTGTTTTATTTAGTTAAGAATAGGTGTGGATGGAAACGTTACATTGATCAATTGTACGCTTTCATCATCATCAAACTTAAAAACACCTGGACTCTAAAATAAAATACATTTTAATGTATTTGTTATTTGATTAATTATGGATAAATTGTGAATACGTTTAATACATAAAATACAGCAACCATGTGTTAGCAAGTATTTGGCTGATAACATTCATTTAAGGCATTTACACATCAAACTAAAGCATGATTGGGCTGTTGGAGACACACCCCCGATGAAAACATTATTTTCTCCGGAACTTTTTCTCTCACTCTAATAAACCCACGAACCTTCAGACTTCATCAAATAAACCAGTACTAACATCGAGTGAGCTCATTACTTTGGTAACACCACGCAGAAATGGTAGCAGCTTCTCCACCCTGTAAAACTCACGGTCTGCATCCTCTCTAATTCCCGCGGTATCTGCAGCTTCTGCGCTCGTTCTTCCCCTTAAACCTCGCGATAGGTGCGCCCAGCTGCCTCTGTGGCTCAGGGAGCAGGGGAACCAAACAGCGTGAAAGGTTTCTTATCTTTAAAACTCAACGTTTTGGTAAAAACAGAAGTTTGCAGCGTGATTTTGTTGAAATAAACCTGTGGGGAGAAAGCAGAGTAACTTTATTTGTGAAGTTGTGATGGAGTAAATGTCTGTGGCGGGTGATAACATACATGTATGTGAGGGTTTTGCTTGTTTTAAAGTCGTGCAACCGTCCACGAGAAGATGGAGGTGAAACTACCGCTGCCTTAGCAGACGAAATACTTTCTATCTTTGTATAATCCTGGAACTATTTTCCCGTCTATCGCTGCTGCTGGTGCGCTGACGGCTCGTTACCGGGGAAAGTAACGCGGTAACGTGCACCTCGGTGTGCGCTCACGGAGAGATGCTTGGTGGCCACGTCCCCTTGGAGACTGTAGAGACAACACGTGATGAGCTTTACTTATCAGGTTTAGACGGACGGAGACACCAAGACACGCCGACACAGGCCGGAGCTGGGAGTCCGACCCAAATCTAAACACATCCACAACTTAAAGACCGAACGTTGTCCTGTCGAAGACTCCTTTCTTCGAGTTTTTTTTTTCCTCTGGGAGAGGAGAGAGCAGGGAGGAAGAGAAGCCGAGGAGGAGGTGGAGGAGGGAGGGGAGGGAGAAGCCGGAGTAAAGTTTGTCCAAGTTTGCACATCCCTTCGGAAACGCCATTTTGATTCCTCTCCTCATCGGAGCAAGTTTTCAGCCACTCACTCCCATCTTTTTTTCTTCATCCCCATTTATCACCCACCATCACAGCCGTTCATCATCATCATCATCATCGCCCCCACCACCGACACCATCATCATCATCATCCTCGCCACGATGTCTCGGCGCAAGCAGCCCAACCCCAACAAAGTCAAGCGTAAGTTGACGTTTTCTACCCTCTCCATCGTTGCTTTTTGCGGATTCTCCTGCTCTGTGTGCTCGCTTTGGTCGAAGTTTGACATGTGGGGGCAAAGTTTGGACTTGTTGCTACTGTTAAAGTAAAGTTTAAGCTGAGGTGTGGAGACGGCGAGGGAGGGATAGTTTTTCTCTCCTCTCCGTGTTGCTTCCTAGTTTGATGCGCATCCAAGCGGTGGAATTCAGCCTCAGGTCTCTTCCTCATTCAGCTAATTATCACAAGCAACTAGTTTTTTCGACTTTTGGCGCAACTTTATCACTAGTGTGCACGTTTTGGGCTGTTATTTGGTGCTTTTGCCCCGCGGGCAGGGTGGCAGGAGGGGGTTCAAAGTCTGCTCGCCGCCGGATTCGAGCATCTATATCACGGGTGCACTTTGGTCGGAGCCTCGCTGCTAGTGGCCATGTGTAAAGCTACCATACACCACTGTTAAGGTAACGGCAACTAGCTTCCTGTCAGGGCTTTCAAAAGTAAAACCACCTGATGGTGCACGGTGAGCAGGTTTCAGCCTTGTAGCTGCTTGAAAATGATTTTTCTGTTAATTTATTGGCCCAAATGACTGACCTTTTTGCATGCTTTAATTTAATTCACACTCAAAAGCGTTTTTAAAGGATAAAGTGATACCTGTTTGTGCACTAGTTTGATTTTTGTGACCTGTTTTGCCTTGTGAGTTTTCTATGCTGACACTGGCTGTTATTTGTTGATGTAACATTTAGGGCTGCAATGATTAGCTGATTAATTAGTTGACCGAGTAAAATAGTCAGCTGTTTTGATGATCAAAAATCATTTTTGAGTAAAGATTACTTTTACTGGTTTCTGCTTCTAGAATGTGGGGACTTGGTGGTTTTCTGTATTGTACATGTTAGCAAATGTGTCAAAAGGACACATTTTCACTGTTTCTTACATTATACAGACAAAATTATTAATCTATTAACTAAGAAAATAATTGTTAGTTGCAGCCTCATTGACAGTGAGTTACTTTCATTGTACATTATCCTGAGGGTTACTGTGTCTGTTAATCACTTTGTAAAATGCAAGGAAATAGTGAGTTATAATTTCAAACTGCTAGTGTTGATATATTCAGAGTTTGTTTCATTCAACCAAAAGTCCAAAAAAATGAATGAATATTTAGTTTGCATCACATACAACAAAAAGCACACATTCAAATAGCAGAAACCAGTGAATATTTTGCATATTTAAAAATGCTTGATTATCAAAATTGCAGCTGATAATAGTTGCACATCGGTGTTCAACCTATATGGATCTTTTTGGAATATACTAGTATGAGTATAGGCCTATATTTGATGTAAAAGTTTAATTTAGTACAGAAAAACCAAAACAATCTGCTCGAAGACGTTTTATCTTACATATTTGATTACCAAATGTTCTGTCCGAACGTTTTATTTTGAAGGGCACTCTGTTCTGTGTTCCGGTCGCTTTTTAGCTAACCGCTGCTAGCTCGACGCCGCTGTAGTGACCTTGCCCAGACATATTTAGCAAGAAACCGACCCTTGTTTATTTGTAAAGTGCCCAAACATTGAGACATGGCGTTTTATATTAGAGAACTGCTCGACTTGTGTCGGTTTCTGTTGTTGTTTGACCACTTTTGGTCGCGTTCCGGAGACTTTTTTTCCGTCTCCGGTTACGCGCAGGCAGCAGCATCGACGTGACGCCTGTTGCATCCACCTCATCCTCCTTCCCCCTCCTTAGTGTTTTTTCTCTCTTTCGACACCCTCCACCGTTTTAACTGCAATTTTAAACATTAATTCGTGATTTCTCCTCACACTTTAAACCTTCTCCAAGCGTAAACCGTCGAGCCGTTAGCCTCGTCGTGGGTTTTTCCGTGTTGGTACACAGCGGAGGATGCTGCCGCGGCGGTTGAATCTAATAATGTCGTTTTACTGCTGTGTCAGAGAGACTTTCTTATCAGTGGCCCGGGTCAATGATTGATGGACGGGGTCAGGTTTGGATGTTTGACTCGTCCGGAGAAGAGATGGATTGATGGGCTTTTGTCTTCTCTGCCTCGGGGTTGGACTGGATAGATAATGGTTGCTAGGGATTCTCTCTTTCTCTTTCACCGTGTTCGCCCAGGGTGTCTCTACCTCCCTGCTGTTGAACTTCAACTCTAAAAGTTTAAACGGAATCCACTAAACTTCCATCATGTTTTTACTTTTAGTGCATTTGTAGTCGTCAGTCCTGGGTTTATACTAACTTTTAGCAAAGTCTGTCTCTCTTCGACCCCCCCCAGAGCCCATATTTGGCAGTTAAATGCGAGTTTGTGTCAGAATGAGCATGTTTTGGGACGGTTTTTACTGTATAGCTGTGCCTGCACTGTCTGTGCTCAGCACACAGGGGTGAATTTACAGTGTAGTAATCAGCAGGGACTTAACCTTCTGACTTTAGTTTGCTTTCATGCAGTTTGTACTTTGTAGATATGTTTGTACTCAACACACTGTGGCTTTCAGTGAGTTTATCGTGACGTTATCCAGCTCCAGTGCATCTACAGTGTCCATGTGTCAGGATATATAGAAACTTTTGGCAGTTAAGTGAATTCATAGAAAATTTGTGAATGCTTGTGCTTATTCTGTAGCAAGGACATTTTGTGCTTTTTGGGAACAGCATTGTTACTTGACCCCACTTATCTCTGTGACCTGTTTCTCCCATAACACTTTTGTGTGGATTTAAAGTAGATTTTTCCTGTGTAATGGCAAAGCTGTTGTGAATGTGTCCTAATATCTAGCATCTGCAGTAGGTTTTCTGTTGGTAGCTGCCTAGGAGATTTGGTTTGTTTGTAGGGTCCTGTAGTAAATTTGTCCTAATCTTTTTCACTTTACCTGCTGTGATATAGGTTTACTGGGATTTGATTTGTGTTGCAGTCCTGTGCTGTTTCTGTACTAACCCTGAATGTTTACATGGGGTCACTACGCACGCCTATGGTGATTTCAGTGCATCTGTTGTGCACAGTAGTGGCTTTATTGCACTTTATGGCATTGCCAGCCGCTCTAGTATTTCACCATCAGCCCTATAGGGAGATGTTTTCAGTGCCTGTATCATGCTTGTTACCACTCCAGTGTGCACAGTTTTCTCCCTCTATACTGACTTTATCTTACTGTGCTTGAGCGTCTGCAGTATGAGTGTAGCCTCAAATAGCAGGTTGACTTCACTGTGCTTCGTTTTGTACAGTTCAGTAGGGATTTAAAAGGTGGTGCGGGCACTCACTAGTAGCTTGATGGTGACTTTAAAAATATTTTAAATATGTTCAATATTTGTGCAGTTCAGGGGTGTGTACAGTAGTTGTATTTTGTATTGTCTTTACCTCCTGTGGCGTCACTGTAGTAGTAGTATTTTAGTATTCCTAATCATATTAGTGCATCTGTTGTCCACGTAGTAACTTTATATTTCCTTCATGGCATCTTCAACAGCTGCCTGTGTGGAAATGCAGCACAGTGTGCACGGTATATTGTGCTACATTTGCCTCCTAGCATTATCACCCTACTGTCCTCATAGTGTTCCCGTAGCATCGTTGGCTGCCTGGCCGGTCGTTTAAACCATATAACAAGTCATTTCTGATGGTTCTATGCAGCACAGGCACCTGCTGGGTGTAGATGAGGCATTTGTGAGATGATAAACCTTGTGTTTGTCATTACCTTGGTCCTCCTCTCCTCCATCTGATAGAGAAGGAGGAGGAGAGATCCGGATGAGCAGTTAGCATTCCATTACGAAATTCAACACTGAGGCCGAGCTGGGCCCTCGGCGACAGGAGCAGATCTCTCTCTCTCACAGACAGGCGCTTTTGGCTGAGGGAGAAGCTTTAACTCGTCTTCGTTTCACAGAGCAGCATTTTCAAATGGAGATGTGTGCTGGGGAGGGAGAGGGGTGTTAATCAAGACAGTGTGGATGATGTCTAGTGAATTTTTCATGCGAGCTTGAACAAAACATATTTTCTGTCTTATAAAGGAAAAAAGAGAAACATCACCAGTGAATAAAGACCGCGTAAAGCAAAGTGCAGCGAATAAAGCAGCTTAACACAAACAATGAGATAACATCAAATCTGGAAAATAAACATTAACATATTCAGTCCATCATTTTCAAACTTAAAATTACCCACAAATGATGCTCACCATTCTCATGGCTCAGAATGGCAGCTCTAAGTTTCCCTCAGCTTTGAGCCCCTAGAGCCTCACGAGACGCCGAGCTTCAGTGTCGGCCTCTAATACAAGACTTCATTTAGAAAATGATCATTTTTAAAAACAGATGAGTTTTTCTCCTTCTGATCAGATAGAAACTGCTGCTAATCTCCCAGTTCTCAGTTAATGTATGAACTGTTTGGTGTATAATGAAATGTACTTTTAAACAGTGTTACAACGTGCAGATCTAAGGAAAATATTACATGTTTACAAGCTAACACCAGTATTATTGCAAAATGTAGGCAAGGTGAATGAGTGTAATAGACAGTTGCTCGGTTTTCTGTTGATGGACTCGCTGATTGATCAGATAATCAGCACAGCTGTAGACGACATGATCCAATCAGAGCGCCACAAAAGGAGGAGGAGTTTTTGTTATGCAAGTATGTTTTTTTTCTGTCATTTGAAAGACACAATGAGTTGTCGACTGGTTGACACAATGATCTGAATCCCAGCGTTTATTAATGACTGTAAATGGCTGTCAGTCGTCTTCATGTGTTTACACACTCTACAGTGATGGTGGCCTGTGTGTGTGTGTGTGTGTGTGTGTGTGTGTGTGTTTTCATACTTCTCCTCTAACGCTCCCATTTTATAGTTTGCTGCAGTGGTTTGCTGCGGGCAGTTGTGGTTGGTTCAAAGCTGTTCTTCTTCTGTGGTTGTGAACGTTTTAAATGCTGACGGCTGATGATGTAGTCGGTGATGTCTGTTACTCACACGCACTGAGAGACACACTTGTACACAAAGAGTGTCTTGTGTGATGGGGCGTCCCGCATTGTGAGTACGTACTGTGGGGAATGAAACCACACACGCACACACAGGCGGAGTTACATACATGATGTAGCATGAAGCAGGAGGAGGCTTGTTTTCGTTTAGTACAGGTGATAAAATGAAACCGACCTCGGCTCCACTGCATCACCACCGACTGTCACTAACTCTCTAGTGACCATTTGAGTTTACCATTCTCGGTTTTCAGTGACATCATGTCTTATAGGAATTGTCATAAATAATTCAAGTCCAATATTCTTAGGGAAAATATATTTTACTGTATATTGTCTATAATCTGTAACGTCTCGCTCCTCGTATTCAGCACGGCTATGCTAGGATGAAATTAATTCTGTGCTAAAAAATATTTTTATCTGTTAAAATGTTCTAATAAAAATGAAAATGGTAAAGTTTTAAAAAATAAGTTTGAAAAATGACCACACTGGTCAAATATAAAAAAGAAGAAATGGACCCAGTTATTGGGAAAATAGGTGCATCCACCATCCATAGAAAAGAGGGAACAAAGACCCAAATTTTGGCCAAATGTTTAAATTTTTATGAATTTTTTGTTTAATTTATTTATATTAGTTAAAACATAATATGGTTATTTAAAAACATACATTTTATAAATATAAAATATATAATCTGCATTAAAGATGAATATTTTGTCACACTGTCCTGTTTTTTGAAACACTAGAAATAATTTAACAAATATTTATTTTAACTATTTCATTTTATTCACCAAATATTTTTATTTAGAATAAATGCAGATGTATATATTTATTTAAATAACATTGTTTTAAAACATAAATTCATAAAGTACAGTTTTATCTAAGTAAATACGCGCGACAGCTCAAATATAATGTATTGTACTTTACACAGCGTGTCTGCTCCACTTTTATGACACACTGAAAATTAGTAATTAATAATTTTGTATAGGTTATTTATTTTTCTTATTTTATTTGTTTTCCTAACTTTAGAATATATTGTGAAAAAAAATAGTTTTTAATATTATTAATAATAATAGCTATAAATGCAGGGTAATTGCCGGAGTAGTGTGTGTGTGTGTGTGTGTGTGTGTGAGAACAGTGTAAAGGAGTGAGTGTGAGTTAATGGGGAGTTTCAATGGGACGTTTGTATCCTCAGGGATCGCAGTGAAGCAGCTAATTAAAAGCTCTCATCCTCCCTCAGCGACTGTTGTTGTGTCCACATTAACCTCCATTTATCTCTCTCACACACACACACACACACACACACTTCTTCCCTGATTCAATCACATGACGGGCTCCAGTATTTAACAGCTGTCTTCAGACAAAACCTGACAGCTCAAAAGGGCGTTTTTCAACTGGCTGATAATTTTATTCATGAACTATTTTGTCTTTAAAATATTTACACAAAATCAAAACGGTGTCTGATGAAATGTCTGATTTAATTTACCAAAGTGGAGAAATGTCTCCACAGAGCTGCTTCTGTCAGACACAAACATGTTTAGTTTACGATCAGTTTTTTTATAGAATGATTGAAATGACTTTTAATAATAGAAATTCCATAAAAATGAAATAACAGAACCTAGAAAAGCCGTCAAGGAGCCTGATTGGCAGATTAATCAATAATGAAAATAATCAGCAGTCGCAGTCCTACAGGACAATATGAATGGATCAGCTAGAAAGAAATGTGTGTTCTCTCTTATGCCGTGTTGTCGGCATCATGTGACTCCCACCTTGTTAAACTTTGTTGCTGCAGCAGTCATGTCAATTTTCACACCAGGAAATGTGTAAAATAAATGAAGAAGCTTTAAAAACGCATGTGGACATCGCTGACTGGATGCGAGCAGGGTGTTCGTTTCACATCATCAGCTCCAAAGATCGGTGGATGTTACTACAGCTTTCTGTCCCCGGCCTCCCCAGTTCCCTCCGTGCCCGGCCTCTATTTATAGACCCGCCTGTTTTAGATAAGATTATGTTCCATCCCTTGGGGGGGGTCATCCCTCTCAGAAAGGTGTATTTGTTTTGGTGGGGGGGTTCGCTTCAGAAACCCGACCATCTAATGTTCTGCAGCTTTATGGCTGCAGGGACACAGCTTGTGTCTGACCGAGGTGGGGGATGTCTGTGACGGGAGTGTGGGGCATGGGTGGGAGTCCAGTGGTTTCACCTCTGGCTGGACCAAATGGTTGACCATTTGGTCCAGCCAAATGAGGACTGATCAACACCAGGACCACAGAGTAGCTCGGTACTGGAGTGGACTGGGGAGGAGCGAGGTGTGATGGGTGAGTCCAAGCTGCTTGTTTCCTTTCTGAGAGGACAAATGGAGCTGACATCTGCTTTTCCCAGATGGTGTGGAGAGGAAGCAGGTGGATGAAGTCAGAGCATATCTTAACATCTTTTTAAAAAGTTTTAAAAGCTCCAGTTAACCAGCTGCTGGTGTGAAAGTGAAACCATGGGGCTGGCAGTTTGGGCTCAGGTTTCACTCTTCTTAGCAGAAATCATGATTCAGGCTTTTCCCGTTCAGGCGCGTATCAGTACGCCCCCCTTCCAGATTGCACCAGAACAAGCAGTGCGAGTGCAGGTGTAGCTGCTCTGAGGACTAGAGGTGGGATGACTGGGCACTGGTCTGCTCTGTTCATCCTCCCATTGGTTTGAAAGCGGCGATGCCGCTGTGTGCTTTCTGAAGTATGTGGTTACATGTCAACCTAGACGTAATGTTAAACCTTCCGCCTCTAATACTGGGATGTCGGTGTCTGTGTGAAAGGAGCGTGGGAGCAGCACTGTGCTGGCTTTTTACTTCAGTGTAAATGAAAGGCCAGCTTATAGCCAGTGTAGTGGAGTGTGCGTAAAAGAGGCGACTGTTTGCAGCCGTAGTAGAAACCGCACCCTGCATCCACATCACTGATCACCTGTTGGAAGGACCTGATTGATCTGCCTGATGATCATTAAAGTGATCAGTAGGAGGGTGAGAGCCCTGCTGGGTCCTAACACTGAGACAGGACAGGGTGAGTGTAACCCGAGACACAGGCTGACTAGTGCTAAAGTAGGACACACACTTACTGTGTGCATCATCTCTTCAGCCTCCTCCTGTGTGTTTCTGTGGCTGGCGTTGGCACACTGAACCCATCCTAGCTTCGCTGTGTGCTCCTCACTGGGGTTAAATTTAGACGACAGCAGCTCGGTTAATTTTGTTCACACACACACAGACCCCAGTCTTTATATAGCAGTGGATACGCTAAAGTTAGAGGAGGTAAATCGGACAGTATTGACATGAGCACCATCAGAAAGCTGAGGAAACACAGGGAGAGGTCTCCGCCATTGCTGGTCCTTCAGTCTGATCAGCTTCATCATCATCAGTCGGCCGATCATCCTCCCCCAGGATCATTCTGTCTGAAACCAGAAGGGCGTTGGTCCCGTTTTTTCACTAGAAGACGTCTTCACTCATCTCGGTTTGGGTCTAAAATGCAAATATATTCACACTGGAGAAACGGTTGATCAACTAATTAATAAATGGGCTGATTGATCACAGGTGAACAAAAAGACAAGTTAATTTGTGCAGTATTATTGTTTTTAGAGGCTCTAAGTGACAAATAGCAGAACAGAGTTCCTCTGGCCTGGTTCTCTAAGGGTTAACGTGAGGGAAAACCTTTTGTTGCTCTTCAGGCGCACAAATGGTCAAATGTAGCAATGGTGAGGATCGTCTGTGGGGATGTAGGTTGTCACACATCCCAGGAGTCAGTTTACTGTGTTTCATTAGTCGCTGTGTTCTGGCTCCGACCTGCCGTAACACACACATCTACAGTGGGTACGGAAAGTATTCAGACCCCCTTAAATGTTTCACTCTTTGTTATAATGCAGCCATGTGCTAAAATCATTTAAGTTAATTTTTTTCCTCATTAATGTACACACAGCACCCCATATTGACAGAAAAACACTGAATTTTTGCAGATTTATTAAAAAAGAAAAACTGAAATATCACATGGTCATAAGTATTCAGACCCTTTGCTCAGTATTTAGTAGAAGCACCCTTTGGAGCTAATACAGCCATGAGTCTTTTTGGGAATGATGCAACAAGTTTTTCACACCTGCATTTGGGGATCCTCTGCCATTCCTCCTTGCAGATCCTCTCCAGTTCTGTCAGGTGGGATGGTAAACGTTGGTGGACAGCCATTTTCAGGTCTCTCCAGAGATGCTCAATGGGGTTTAAGTCAGGGCTCTGGCTGGGCCATTCAAGAACAGTCACAGAGTTGTTGTAAAGCCACTCCTTC
>NW_018128149.1:544234-545009 GCF_001952655.1 Monopterus albus | reverse complement strand
GTAGAACCATCTCAGGGATGATCAGATGAAATGGACAGAGCCTAAGTTAAATATATGAGTGTCACAGCAAAGGGTCTGAATACTTATGACCATGTGATATTTCAGTTTTTCTTTTTTAATAAATCTGCAAAAATGTCAAAAATTCTGTGTTTTTCTGTCAATATGGGGTGCTGTGTGTACATTAATGAGGAAAAAAATGAACTTAAATGATTTTAGCATATGGCTGCAATATAACAAAGAGTGAAAAATTTAAGGGGGTCTGAATACTTTCCGTACCCACTGTACACAGCAGGGCTGTGAGCTCCCGGGGATCTCATTTTGTGTCACTTGTACAAGTTTTTAACGGCCTTCACACCACTGCAGTGGCAGATTTTGTTTTTCCTTTGTCTTTCTGAGTTTGGCTGAGTGTTGGTGCACAGCTCAGTCCCAGCAGCAGCATCTTAGGATCCAAAATGGATGTTTGGATTGTTATTGTTGTATAAAAGGTGCAGATTTCACAGTGATGACTCAGCATTTTTTTCACCCAGAAGCCTTTTCTCCGGCTGTTCTTCGTGCTGACGTTTCCCTTCACAAACACAGAACACTCCCTGAAGCTCAACAGCAGAGAACGAACATCTCTGACACTTGCGTAACTCCGTGTCTCTGCTGAGAGAGGCTTCACACAGAGCGCCGGCACTGGAGAGAGAGGGGAGCTATTGTTTCTCCACTTCCTCCATCTCCTCCTCAGTGCTCCTGACGAGAGGCTGCTTCACTTCCTGTTAACCCCTTCATCCCC
>NW_018128149.1:540835-544139 GCF_001952655.1 Monopterus albus | reverse complement strand
TAACAATAGCAAAAGTAAAAGTACTCACTCTGCAGTAAAATGTCCCAGTGGTTCCCAGCCCAGGCCTCGGGGCTCTCCAGAGTGTCAGCACAGAAATCTGGGGGCTTGTGAAATGAGTAATGGGAGAGGAAGGACAAATTTTAGCCTGCATTTGTTGACATCAGTCAAACTGTCGTTCAGAGTGTGTTGGGTGATCGGCATCTCCACTGATGCACTGACAGGATGGTTCAAAACCTGCTGCTTCTTGGGCTGGTGGTGTCTGTTCTCTGATTTCTAAGCAGGTTTATGGACATGTCTTTGCAGAGGACCTGCGAGATGAGTCTGAGTTCTTCATACGGAATCTAAAACTGAGTGTCACACCTGTGTGTTCAGGAGTAGCTGTACGAACGAGAAGGATCTTGCAGCACATCACGGCCTCCACCCTCCTACATATTTTTGTCTGTGTTTTACTTGTTTTTGTCTTTGAGGTTGTTTCCCTGTGCTCATTTAGCATCTCCTTGTGACTATTTTGCTTCTGTTTTTACTCATTTTGCATCTGTTGTTGACTGACTTGCCAACAGGACCTCGGGCCCCTGGGCCTGCGCTCGATAAGCCTGTTCAGTAATCCGTCCGTGGTCACAGTTTGACCTTGTTTGTGCTAAGCTAAGCTAACCAGCTCCTATAGAGCGGTAGCTCTACATTGACTACACACATGTGAGTGAGTCTCAGTCTGACTCTCCACCACAGTGACTCAGCACATTTTACAAAATGTGGAACCGTTCCTTTAACCTGACCAGGAGCAGGTTGGTCTTTAACACAGAGAATCATAAATGAACTCTGAGATAAGGGTCTGTGAGCATCCTCCTTTCATCTCTGCAGCCCCTCCCCTCTCCTCTTAGATACCCTCTGATTCCTACGCCTCCTCCTCCCGCACTCCCTCCACCCATTGGGACATTCTTTAACAGCCGAGCTGCTCGGACTTTGGACTGGCGGTAAATAGCTTTATTTGTTGCGAACAGCGCTTTGTGTGTGTGTGTGTGTATGTATCAGCCACGGCGCACACAGTTTGCTCCACAAGCTGCTTATCAGCAAGACAGTCTCACCACACCCACACACATGCACTCCGACTCTACTGGCATCCCATAGAACAGGTCCACCCTACTTTGTGCTTCATTCCTCTATCGGCGCAGCTCAAACACACCTTCAGGTCAGCGTGATGAGGCCGGAGATGTTTGGTTACAGCCAGAAAGGCTGATAGAGAGGCTCAAGGTTTACTTCTTCTAATGCAGCCGCTGTGCTGGTCTGCATGCAGCTACCACCCAGAACAGTTTTCTCAGAAATAAACTACAAGCAGATGCATCACCAGCCACAGAAGCTGCACTCATGTAGTTTACAGCTCATGTTTCCAAACTGCACCCTGCTGCAAGACGGAGGTGCTGCTTCACCTCTGCAAAGTCAAACCCTACACCTCTGTGTTGATTAGTTAGAGAATTCACTGCAAAACAAAACACACACACGACGAGTAAAGAAGATTATGTTTCCAACTGTTGACTTTCGAAACTGAAGAGGAAGGTCAGCATGGCCAGTCTCCCAGTAGCTCCATATTCACTGTGAATCAGCTGAACAAAACCCTGAAGGTTCAAGAAGAAAAGCATCAGTATAGAAACAAAACCAGTTGCTATGTTTTGTAAAAACTCCAGCGCTCACTAAAATATGTGACAAATACTAATGGGTGAGGAAAGTTTGGCAGGTCTGCTCGTTGTGCAGCTTTTGACTTGTCTTCATCAGCACTGAATGTTTCTACACAGAAGGTTCCTTTGGGACTCTGTAGGACAAGCTGCAGCAATTAGCCAGTGACAAACATTAAAACACCTCAACCGAAAGAATTAGTGTTAAGATGTTGGACGACAACAGTGCTGACGTCGGCAGTGACTCCACCGCTCAGAAAATAGACCTGGAAGAAAAGTGTTTCTTTGGATAAACCAGGGAGATGTTTTAATGATTTTGGAGCCACAAGGAGCAACTCAGAATGTCTGAGTTAGAGAAGTTGCAGGAAAAGTTGCTGGTTGCTAATGGGAAAGGCTTCAGTTCAGACGCTGCACGACCTTGACCTGATCTCGGCTCTGGATCGGGCCAGATTTCAGCCTGGTCAGCTGTGGTTTGATGAGCAGTGTGAGCACCGTCAGGCTGAAACCTAGTGCGAGTCAACACATCACAGGCTGTGCAGAGAACTGTGAGCAGCTTCAGAGTAAACACGTCAGACTTCAGGTGTGCGAAGCCGTTTGGTGGCAGGCTCTCTCTCTCACACACACACACACTTTAAGCATGATGGAGGCTCTAAAGGGAGGCTACAAGTGTCTCTCTCTCATTCTCTGTTTGCCTGGAGCTCACTCACCCTTTTCCTCCCCCACTCATCTTTCTTGCTGACTAAACAGTTTTGTCAGCTGGCTGCTGCTCTGCTGCTGAGGATTGTACAGTGAGAGAGGGTGGGAGGGAGGAAGGGGCGAGAGAACATGCAAATAACAGTGTACTCCATGGCGGTTAAATCAACAGAGGTACTGTAGATTGAGTTTTAACCATAATCAGAAACCTGGTCACCTCACTGCAGCGTGTGTGTGTGCATGTCTCTGGTGTTTAAGTGGCAGGTTCAGTGTAATTTCTAATAACACTTTCAGTTTATGATTCCTGATTGTGCATGTAGCAGAGTGGCAGGGTGGCTCTGTGTAACTCTTTAACACATGCCCTCATTTTGCAGGGTGCCACCTAATACAATAATGTTTTATCTTCGTGTCCTTGCATGTGGTGGCTGGTCAGCACAAATACTGCTGGGGGCACGTCACTTTTCCATATGGCAGCCAGCCAAACTAGTTAGTAAATGGTGGTACCTTAAGATGTTTGGGGCTTAGTGTGGGTGCCCAGCAGCTCTGTCCCAGAGGGGAAGGGGTTAAACAGCTCTGTGGCTTCCCTAATCACCTGAAGAGGGAATGACGACAGTGTTGTGCTGCGGAAGATCTACACAGCAGGAGTAGCCTAAAGTGTGTGTCTGACACTGCTGAAGCTGGCTGGCAGCCACAGTGGCAGCATCCATGTTAATGACCTGTCAAATCCAGCATCCACCAAACAGCAGTGCTGTGTTGGTTTTTCCGGTTGGCCCAAACCCCTGCTGCTCTGGCTGCTCAGAACCATTTCCAACATGGAACAATATGGTTATTGTTGTCAGTGGTCCATTTAAAGGCAGGGAACAGACCATCCTACATAATCCGTGTTAATCTGACTGTTAGCGAGGCTGTAATCTGACACAACCACACGTGCACAGAGGCCACGA
>NW_018128149.1:534356-540786 GCF_001952655.1 Monopterus albus | reverse complement strand
AGCGGAGCGTGCCTCCTCCGAACGGGTACCAGTGTTTGTCCTGCAAACACAGGAAATGCCTCGTTGCCATGGTAACCGCAGTGCGTTTACCCGAGCATCCCTGTGTGTGTGTGTGTGTGTGTGTGAGGGAGGCAGGTTTGGAAGTGACAGTGATTTTATTTCTGCTTTCCTTGTTTCCATTTCTCTTTCTTCCTTTCCTCTCCTTGTCTCCTCTCCTTGGGCAAAGTGGGACAGACCAGGTGTACTCAGTAGATCCCACACTGGTGGTGCGTCTGTGGGCTGCGTCCCAAGTCTTTCCTGTCATTCAATCTCACTTGACCTGGAAGTTGTTTCATTCTTTGTTTAGTTGTTGTGTGGCTGTTTGTAGTTGTTGCCTTTTCAACAGAAAGGTTGACAGGCTCTTTGTGGTTCTCTGGTCCAGATGGCCCGAGGCCCCCCCACCCCCTTGGCACATCGGCCTGTGTTTGATAGGTCTGGTCAGTGGTCCGTCCCTGGTCCAGGCTGTTTACATCTGTTTGTCTGCTTGAAAACAGATGTAAACAATTCATTTGAAGGGAAAGAACAAAATAAATTTTAAAAAGCTGACGGGAACTGTTAACTGTTGAGAAGAGTTAAGTAGAAAGACTTTTATTCTGACATTGGTTAGATGCTTTTATTTTGAAAACAGTAAGTCAGTGTGCCACAAAGTGTGTGTGTGTGTGTGTGTGTGTGTGTGTGCATTCCCAGACGTGTTGACTAATTATTACTCGCATCATATTTAGTGATGACACACGCACACAGCAGTTACACCATTGTAGGATTTCAGGGCTTACACTCAGACACACACATGCTGTTGCATGCTGTTTTTAGATGACAGGGTGTGTGTGTGAGTTTGAGTAACACACACAAACCTACCACAGACCAGCACTAATTGAAGGTTCTGTAAATGAGCCCAACCCTCACACGCCCACACCGTTTGGGGCGGGGGGCAGTTCATCTTGCTCCATTGACTTTGCATTGAGTGGCAGCATCTTTCTGACAGTTCTGTCTTTTTACAAAACGGTGACAAGTGCCCAGAAGCCGCTGTGTGACAGGAGCACTGCCAACAAGGCAAAGAACCCAACGTTAGTTTTAAAATAACCGAAGCTTTAACATGACAAAAGCCAAAAACAGTTTTTCTTGATTGAAAGTTAATGTGATTGCCAACACCAGGGGGAGGTTTTCATGGCCAGTCAGTTATTGGGGTCACGCTGTCATGGCGTGTCACTTTGAGTTGGACCAGCACCATGGGTGCAGTGGGCTGCCTGGTCAGAGGTTTGCTCTTCGAGTGCTGCCTGGTTCTCAATTATCAATTATTTGACTTGTCTATAAAGTGTCAAACAGTGAAAAGTGTTAAATTGATTTTGGTTGTTGCCAAATTATTTTCTGCTGATCAGTTAATTGATTAGTTGTCTAAATGTTACAGCTGTAAAATGGGTTTATTTAAAAACCATATAATAAAACTGTGGTTCAGTGGTGTGTGTTTTATATATGCATTTAAATGGAGGTGGAGGGTGATTTGGGGGGGGCACAGAGGTGTGTGCGTTTGACAGAGATGGTCTATTGGTATGTGTGTCTGTGTGTTAGGGGTGTGCTCTCAGGTGTGTGTACTGGGGGGTTGCAGTTGTAGTAGGTGTGCCCACCAAACTCCATTCAGCTTTTTGTCAACAACACAATAACCCACCCCCCCATGGGAAAGTGCTGCGGTGGGAGATGCTGTGCATAAACACACAGACGTGCACCAGTGTGTGTGTGCTGCCCAGGAGGCAGACACACAAAGAGGCTCAGTCTTTCACTCAACTGAAACCTGGTCCTCGTCGGCACCACACCCTGCACACACACATACTTGTGTCTTTGTGAGGACACTCATTGACATAATGCATTCCCTCACCTCTTAACCTAAACTTAACCCTCAGAACTACCCGCCTAACACCCAACCCATCTCGAATCTTTAGGCTAAACTTCTCTGCCAGCTTAATCTTAACCACTTCAAGAGGTCTGCCTAAACCTAACCACCTGGGCTCTCTTGCCTGAGTATAACCTACTGGGAAAGGTGTTTCTCCAAGTGAGGACCGGCCAAAATGTCCTTACTATGTAGCAAGTACAAGAACACACACAGGATGGAGGTTGTTCTTTCTTTCTTCCATGGGGTTAAGGCCTGCTTCACATCAGCTCTGCATCTCATTTCCTCGTCACCTTCTCTCCTTTTCTCTTCCTTTATCTTCTCTTCTTTTCTTTCTGACTCTCCACATCTCCCCCAGGAGTTCACCTCCACCTCATTCTCTGGCTACTTTGCTCCTCTTTTTTATCCTCTTTCCTGTCTTTCTCATCCTTCTCTTGCTCCTCTTCTCTTCCCTCTTCTTTCACTTCCTATTCTTCCATCTCCTCCACCTTGAAAGGGTTTCATTTTTTATTGCACCCTTCCTTCTCCCACTCTGCCTCCTTCAGTTTGTCTTCCTTTTCCCTCTGCTCCTTTTTTCTTCCTCCCTTTTCTCATCTTCATGTCCCTCCATCTCCCATCTCCTCCTCATTTATCTTCTTCCTTTCCAGTTTCCTCTATCTTCTCCTCCACTCTTCTTTCACTTTCCTCCTCTTCACCACCCCCTTTGCTCAGCTGGACTCTGGACTCTTATATAACTCTGCTGTGGAGGGACCAATCAATACAGATTAAACTTCAAAAAACTTCAGATAAGCAGAGCAAAGGCTTCTGGGTAATGCAGTTCTAAGTGGAGGTGTGGTGCAGCTCCCACCATGCACGTGGCACTTCCTCTCTCAGAAACCAAGTAAGAGCATATCACAGCTCTTAGTTTTGGATTCAACACCATAGAAACCATCCAGTCTGAGCCATTTATTCTTGTAGCTTTTCAAAATAAAAGCTTACATTAGACCAGGAGGGTCAAACTCAATCGCACAGAGGGCCAAAACTCAAAGCACACTTTAGGTCGTGGGCCGAACAGGATAAGCATTTATTGAACAGACTAAAACTAAACGTTTTTTGAACATAAATATGAATCGAAACAGACAGGATACAATATTATTCCAAAATAAATAAACTTGAACTTAAAATCAGCAACCATATTTCTGCTAAGGCTTACATTTGAAAACACCTCCTTTTTGTCTGGACACAAGACGTCTCACACTTTCATCATGCAGCTCTTCAGAAACTCTCCCTCGGTAAATGTCCGGCCTGATTTTCTCCTCTGCCCCAATAAAACTTGCTTTCACAGCAGCTTCACTGTGTGATTTCACTTTGGTGAAAACGTCTGCTGTGATGTCAGATTCCTCTTCAACTCCTCTACCTTCTGTAGCTTCTGCTCTGCATTCACGTTTTTCAGCTTGTCCTGATGTTTTGTCTCGTAGTGCCGTCTTAGGTTATATTCCTTAATTACAGCCACATCAACTCCACAAATAAGACACACGGGTTTACCGACAATGTCAGTAAACATATACTCAGCCTCCCACCGGTTTAGAAAGGCTCTGTTTTCAGAATCAACTTTCCTCTTGGCCATTGTTAGGGGGCTAGGTCTGACTTGAAATTAGGGTTGTATACATCAACAGACGTTTGATTGATCTGACGTAATTGACACCGGAATGATCGCAGGTAGCCTATCGTTCGGTAAGGCAGCTGTTGCGCTGCATTATGGGATTTGTAGTTTGTGTGTTATCAGTGCTTCTTATCACCGGGCCATTAAAAAAAGATATATAAAATGATCTCGCGGGCCGGATGTAATTGTACGCTGGGCCAGATGTGGCCCGCGGGCCTTGAGTTTGACACATGCAATAGACTAAAACCAGCTGTTTTTGAACCTCGTGCATAAATAACATAAACTGCCATCCTCCTTACCTCTGGAGGGAGAGAGGGAGTCCGTTATGTTGAAACAGAAGAGTGCTCTGCCCCTGTAGACCCCCTTACCAGCACCACCAGCACCACCACCACATGCACACACACCTCTGGCTGCATCCTGTTTCCTCTACAGACAGGAAGTGAAGGATACAGCAGTGTTGTTTCAGCATCTCTGTGGTACTGATAAGCACCAACAGGCCTGAGATTGAGGATAAAAGAGATCAGTGGGGCCTGAAGAACTGGACTTTGTCAAGCCCCCCCCCCACCTCCAACCCGGTAACACATTAACTGCTTTATCTTGAGCAGCCCTTTGCCCTATGTGTAAAAGATGCTGTAAAACACACAGCACAACTTCTTCTTCTCAGAAGTGAAACACCACTTTGTTGCAAACACATACTGTCAGTGCTGGAGGCCTCAATGGGAGCAAAGCCCCGACCTCGGCACCATCACCGCCGGTGATGATGTTCCTTCTGGAAAAGGAAGCTGCAAGAATTTCTTCAGAAACGTAAAGATGACAAAAGCTTCTGACTGCTGCCAGCTGCATCCACCACCATCGTTCACGTTACGTTTAGGGCAGGGTTGGCCAATTCCAGTCCTCAAGGGCCGCTGTCCTGCTTGTTTTCCAACTATCCCTGCCTGACTTGCTGCTGATTACCTGGCTCAGGTGTGTTCAGCCAGTCAAAGCGCCCCCTCTCGTTTCTCTGGACTCCTGTTCACTTCCAAAGTTCAGGAATCAGTTGGCGTTGAAAAGGTTTTCACGTTTGGCTGGGGACTTAAATGGTTGTCTGTACTGTCACGTCTCAAATTGAGGCGTAAAAAGCCTCCAGAATTACAATTAAAAAGTAATTGTAGGAAACCTTTTCAGGTAAATTGATGAGAGTTGGCCATAGGTGATGGAATGAACCATTTAGAGCTGAAAACGCAAACAGATGTTTTAAGTCTGAAGGGAAGAAGGAAAGGAGATGAGGAAAGGAGACAACTAAGGAGGGAAAGTGCCTCAAGTGAAGTTTCTGAAGTTTGGTGACGTTTTTCTGAGTTAAACTGGTTGAAACTGTGGAAAAAGTTTGTCTCCTGGGCAGCCAACACACACAGCTGTCACAGATGTGGGATGGGAGGATTGCAGCCAGCGAGGGCTCTGATTGGCCAGACGTCTGGCCTTGTACTTTAGCCTATATCAGAGAGAGAGAGAACAGGGAGGAAGAGGAGGAGGAGGAGGTAAAAGTTAAAGATTGTAGAGGAGGAGCAAAAGATAAAAAAGGAGAGATGACATGAAGTGGTAGGGTGAAAAAGAGACTAAAGGAGAGAAGAAAGGCAGAGAGAGAAGGATGAGAAATAAATGGGTAAAGAAAGTGTGATCACAAAAAGGAGGGATGTGAGAGGAAAAGTGCAGAAGGAGATAGATAAGGAGGAGGCAGGAGAACAAAGAGGAGGAGGAAGCAAAGAAAAGAAGAATAGGAGGAGAGCGAGTGAAAAGGGGAAGGTTAAAGGAAGATAGGAGGGAAGGTGAAGAAGAAAGACGTGAATGAAGAAAAGGTGGTAAGAAGATAAAACAGGAAGCAATGTTGTAAAGGAGGATGAGGACTGTCCACACAAGAGGTAAAGAGGAGTGTGAGGAAGAATAAAAATATAGAAAAAACGAGGAACAGAGATGGAGTACACAGGAAGAGGAGAGGAGGAGAGAGAAGGAGGGAGACAAAATTGATTTGAAGAAGGAAAGGAGGAGTGAGAGGGAGGAGACTGGAAAATGATGGAGTTAGGAAAGACAAGAGGGAAGGAGAGAGACAGGGGAGCATCTCTGGCGAGGACTCCACTGAGCTGCATCATCTCATTACAACAGTTTCACATGAAGGCTGCGTTATTCTGACGCACAAAGACGACATTATGGTGAAAAGAGGGGGAGGTTCTCTCCTTCTTTCTCTCAGTTTTTATGTGTGAGACGAGATTCTGTCAGTATTTATTCATATAAACACACCATTACCCTGTGTTTTACTCTGACCTGGCCATTCCTTTTAGTAGTAAAGTCTCACAGCTGTTTGTGTTTATGTAACGCTCAGATCTGATCTTTGTGTTGCTGCTTCCTGTCCGTGTGTGTCAGTGCCATGTACCCGGCCCTGGTGTGAACACCACTGAGCTCCTAAACTGCCACACGTGCACAGATTTAACTGAAATGTGAGCCATGTGCACACAACAATAACAACCAGGTGGTGTGTGCGATGGTCAAACCGCTGGGTATGATATGTTCCTCCCAGTTTGGCCTGATCAGATGCTTCTCCATAAACGCCCACCACATGTGAAACGTCCTGGTCTCTCCACTGACCCCGTCGCTGTCATCACTCTTCTCCATGTTTGTTGTTACCGGTCTGCTTTGTGAGGACTCTCGAGTCATCCTCGCCCCTGTTTGAGAGTTCGGGCTTGGTTTCAGGGCTCAGGTTAGAATCAGGATTACAGCTGAGGTCTGACATTTAGTAGTGATGGCTGTAGGGCGCATCATGTCAGTGAGTGTCCTCACAACTCTACAAAAATAAAGTGTGTGTGTTGCCTTCAGGTGTGGCAGCGTGCTCCTGCACG
>NW_018128149.1:533947-534282 GCF_001952655.1 Monopterus albus | reverse complement strand
ACACACACACACACACAGAGTCCAGCTGTGTTTCAGGTGATGAAAGAGCTGTGAGGGTTTACTTAGCATATAGAGAGAGATAAAAGAAAGGAGGAGGAGGAGGAGGGCCAGGAGGAGGCACACCCAGCCTCTATTGTTGTTGTAACTCCAGCAGCAGCAGGAGGAGGTTGTTTTTCTCTGTCTTCATCTTCAGCTCCTCTGTCTGTGCACACTGTGCAGCAAAGATTCAATCAAACCAACAGAACTTGTGTTTTGTCAGAGATGTGAGGCTGCAACCAAAGGCAGCGCCAGGCCTTGCTCACAGTCAGCGGCAGGTGGAGCCCGGCCACACGCCG
>NW_018128149.1:526640-533929 GCF_001952655.1 Monopterus albus | reverse complement strand
AGACCCGGAGAAAGCACCGGTCAGACACTGTGAAGGTTTCCTGCATGTTTCAACGATAAAAGGTTTGATGACAGATTTGTTGCATCGGAGCTTAATGAACGGGATCTAAAGCGGGCCCGCTGTCAGAGCGGGATCCCACACACACACACACACACACACACTCAGCAGCAGCAGTTGTTGTTGTTGTTGTTGTTGTTGAACTGGAGCATCTCTGCAGAGAGCACACACCCTGTGACCGACAGACTGAACGGAGAGGGGAAACGGGCAGGGACACACTGCCAGGGATCTGGCCAGCTGTGTGTGTGTAGCTGTTCCCTCCCAGTTCTTCCTCAGACACACACCAGTATCTGTCAGGCTGCAAATATGTGGACTTTGTTACCCACTCACACATTTACGCACATGCACACACTCCCAGTTGTGTTAGCAGATGTGCAGGCAGCGTTTGTGCCAGCTGCTGTGTGTGCACGGATTTATGCAGTGTGTGTGAGCTGTGCAGAGGATGAATGTGTCGCTTGTTGAGCAGAGAGACAACTGCTGGAGGAGGAGGAGAAGAGTTGGACTCCTGCAGTCAGGGATGGAGGGGTGAGGAGGATGAACAGTTCAAGTGTGTTCAGATGGGAGTTTGAAAAAGAGAGAGGCAGAGGTTTTGTTTTATGAGGGCAGAATGTGGAGGTTTCCAACCACACTGGAAAATCATTTTTTTCTTTTTTTAAAAGATGAAAATAAATCTGAGCCGCTCGGAGGAGGAGGAAGAGAAAGCAGACAGAGAGAGATCCTCTGCTTGGGCCTGGGCTGTTTGTGTCCCATTATACGCCTGGCGTCCCTCTGCCCCTCTAGCACCGTGATCCAGATTCTCTCCATGGGCCTGTAGATCACCGGCAGGCACGTGAAACGCCACTCTGCTGCCACTGTACAGTAGCACATTCGGGCCAGCTCTCAGAGCCTGAGCCTGTGAACGGGTTTGATGTTTTTAAACGTCTTGGTTGGTTGACCGATGTGGCTGCTTCAACAGCTGATGTCGATCTCCAGAGAGCGGCGAGGCAGATGTATAATGCCGATATATCATGCTGTTGGATAAAATGCAACAACTTAATATTAACAAATGACCCACACATTTCCTGGACTTAAATGAACATTTATTTAACCCTGATGAATTATGAAACATTTGGATTTAAATCAACAAATTGCCGTTGTCTCTGTTTGGTACACTGCTCTTTTAAATTTACAAAATGTCCACAAGTAACCGGTCACGCACTGACCAGGCCACCTGCCCGACGCCAGAAATGCTGGATATCAGCCAAGTGATTATTCTATCATAGTTTCATAGAAACAATTAGCCTGCCAGTCTGATTAAAACGTATCGTGAGTGGGTCTGTAGCTGGGCCACATCTGCTCACTGCTATTTCACTGAAGACACACAATCTAGTAAAGTGTCCATAGCACAAGTGTTTGGCAGAGCGACAAGAAACCTCATGTTCCAGGTTGGTGAATGAAGCATTTAGTGACAGAGGGGAGCACAAGTGCTGCATCAAACACACACACACACAGTGGGTTGCAGCGTCGCGGTGCAGCGCAGCCAGGTTAGCATCTGTTAGTGCGGAGTGAATGAATAGGGCCTCACAGAGGAGAGAGCAGAGGTCGTCAGCTGTCTCTGACACCTGTTTGTGTGTGAGACAGCTGCTCAGCACGGTGACTTACTGCCCCCCACCACTGTGGCTTTAATTAGAGAAGAAAGGTGGAAAAAGAGGAAGAGGAAGGCAGAGACAGAGGGAGTCAAACTGAACACAAGTCGAGTCACAGAGGAGGAAGAAACTCAGTGAGCCTCTGTTTGTGCGCAGACACACACATGCTTTTCATAAAAAGTTCGCTGGTGTAGAGTTTTGCAGCCTTTTCATTTTCTCCTCTTTCCCATGTTGATATGAGGAATCAGCCCGTGCTCAGATTCAGGAACTAAGACTGCTGCGTCATGACGGGGAGAACCCGAGCAGCTCCTTGTCTTTTTGACATCACACAGCATCTGATTTTACAAAACCTGGATGCAAGTTGACAGTCAGACTGATGTGGCTTAAGCTAATTTGATCTATAAATCTTCACCAAAGCATCTTTCAGACAACATCCTGAAGGATTACCGCCCTCATTTTTTTGTTTTTGTTCACAGCTGTATTAAATCATGGTTTCAGCTTTTTGAAACATCTGCCAACTTTATTATGCATTTACAGTACAGTTCTGTGTCGCATCATAGAGATGAAGTGTGAACCACCACATTGCCATGATCCACCTGAAGGCAGCACACGAGTTGTAAAACACCCGAAGGCCTGTCGAGGCATCTGGACTCCATGAGAGCTCTCAGTTTAACTGTTTATACCAAGATCTGGAAAACGTCTGTCGATGTCACACAACACATGACCAGACATGAACAGAAGTGAACCGAAACCTGCAGGCACCAACTTATCTGTGCGGTCTGAGCAGTTAAGGATGCTCATGCTCTGAGGAACGGAGTGAGCAGAGGGAGAAAGTGAGAGAGAGAGAGAGAGGAGGGCGGTGGGGGAGGAGGTGGCCATGTCCTTGAGGCAGGAGTTGAGCGGTTTGCCAGGGTCACAGTCACAGCAGCCAGTCAGCTGCCAGCTTACATGGGAAGTGACAGGCAGCTGACGAATCAGGGCCGAGCATGGTGCAGGATAAACAGTGAAGCGGCTTGGCTGGTCGGACTGGATTTTCTCTGACAAGACGTTCACTTCTTTCTCATGTTGTCCTTCTCCTCTCACTTCCTTTTTTTTTCTTTTCCACCAGCAAACGCTCCCACCACACCATCTCTCTCTCACTCTGCTCCATTCACTTGAACCTCGCTCAACCTGCTCCATCCCGCCTGTATCACTGAATTGTGAAACACTGCACTGGGCTGTAATGACACGCCCTGTTTCTTGTAAACCAGCGTATAGGTGTGTGTGTGGCGGTGGAAAGTACCTCGGTACATTTACTCAACCACTGCACCTAAGAACAATTAAGAACAATTGTGAGGTATCTGTACTTGAGTGTTTTCATTTATCACCACTTCATACTGCATCTCAGAGGCAAACCTTGTACCTTGTACTTTTTACTGAACTACATGCATCGATAAGTTCAGATGAGTCAAAACAAACCTAGTAGAACCATCAGACTCCATTGATCCTAGTGGGAAATCCACCAGCTACCCAGCAGGATGGAAAGTACTTCACAGTACAAGTATATAAGGTAGTTACCATCAGCTCCACCTTTAGCAGCTGCAGCTTTAAAGTGATGGACACAGTAACGCATCAGTCACTAGGATCCAGTAGTATCATATGCATGCAGAGCATAAAGGTCTTTTACTTCTAACAGTACTTCTGCATCGTGGTATTGGTACTTTTCTGAAAAGTCTTGAAGTTCTGTGTCTCAAAAAAGGTTTTAAACACTATAAAGATGTTTTTTTAAATGTCACATAAAGATGAACATGTTGGCTGTCAGGAGACAGTTCAAGCCCAGATATGGATGGAGTATGAGATGGTGGGCACCCCCAAACACACGCACACGCACACACACAGCATGACACGCAAACCTGAAGAGACAAATTGGCTAAAAGTGACACGACCATCATGTTAAAGTACTGGGGAAAATACTATTATGCTATTTTTGCTGTACTGCGGTTTTAATGATTTGTTGCCTTTATGTAACTTTTTATTTTAAGACTAAGTGTTCGTTCTGGCCTTTGACTCCTTACCTGACTCCAAAGGAGAGCTGAATTCCTATAAGCCTAGACTGTCTGTTTATACATAAATGGCAAATAAAAATCTTGACTTGGCTTGGTTGTGTTAATGCACATCCTGGTCACAGCTGTATAAGAATATCTGTCCTCCTCCTCTAAAGCCGTTTCTCCTGCAGCCTCCTCTCCACCTCCTCTCCCCTTCTCCTAAACACTTCTTTGCTCCTCGTCTATCATCTCCCAGCTCCTCTCCTGCAGCCTTTTATCCTCCTCCGTTTTGTCTCTTGTCTGAATCCTTCCTCTTTCTCCTAACACTACTCCCTCCTCATGCCCTCTCCTCTCTCCTCCTCTAGGCTTTCTGCACTTGTCCATGCCTGTCAACCAAAAGCAGAGCAGCATTCTTCAGCGCACATTCCTGTTCCTGCTCAGCGAGTTATTTTTACCATCAGAGTGTGTTACAGGCTCGCTGCTCGCTTCACAGTTGGAAGCATCTCTTCACCCACAAACTGCTCTCATGTTTTGCACTGTCATCCCAGTCAGTCCAGTTACACTGTAACAGGAACTAACCAGCACACACCGGCACCTTGGCTGGTTAATGTGTCATGGCTTGTATGTAGTAAAAACATGCTGAAGAAAATGAAGTTGGAGGCTGCTTCACGTTTACATGCATGTGTAATCATAAACCGCTGGTGATCTGAACAGATGCTTTTTAAATGGCAGCTTAGCCCTGTGCACCAGCTGATTGACTTTTTGTTCCACAAATGACAAAAGATCCCGTTAGCGACTGTGGAAACAGGTCATCATGTACAGGATGAAAGTCTGCTTAGAAACTAAGTGATGTGAGTAACAGCGTGTCTGTGAAGGCGACCGACAACAGTCTGACATGAAATGGCTGTCGTTACTTGAAAGTGATTTGCTACAGCATAGCTGGTAAAATAGTCACAATCCACGGTAAATAACTTTTAAACCAAATAAATAAATGGTAACAAATGACTTTCTTGTCCCCATATTGCTTCAGATTTTTGTTTATCAAGCTAACGAGAAGAACTTTTCTTAGAACACACTTTGTTGTTGGCAGCAGAGGCAGTAGCATCATTAGTTGTGATGCAGAGCTGCTAGCATGAGCGTAACCATGTGTAAACGTTTCCTCATCTCTAGCTTTGACAGAAGAAACTGTGTCATCGTCATTATCTGTCTCTTTAACATCAAACCTTGGCCTCAGTAATGTCAGCAGCTCTTGTTTCATGTCTGTGCGGTCCTTAGCACTGCAAGGCTACAAACAAAGCTACAGTTTGTTAGCCGGGCTAGCTCATTAGCTGCAGGGGCTTTGTGTGCTGCAGAGAGAACATGGACCGGGTGTAGGTGGGAGCCATGGCACCACCCTGGATCAGCTTACACCTCCTTTATCTCCGACTGCCCGTTACCACTGACTGAAGCAGCCACAGAACTGGTTTTCAAGACAGGACAGGCTCATTTTAGTTTAAGTGTTTGGATTCACATCACCTGCTGATGACTGCTTAACATGAGGAGTGAAGTTTTAGTTTTAGACTTAATCGCAGTTGATTAAAGGTGCAAAGCAGCAAATTGGTTGTAGACATTTCCTCTCCTTCCTCTGTCTCCTCCCTGGTCATCCTCAGTTTTGTCCTAATTAGTCTTACCAGTCCTTTAAGCTCTTAATCCCCTTCTCTCCTTCCCCCTCTTCCTCCTCATTCAGCCATCATCCTTCTATCCATGAAGACTCATGCTGGACATCCACACGCTCTGCAGCCTGTTGCATCGTCCGTCCTGTCCCTCAGTCTGTCCTGTCCAGCACTAGCAGACTTTTGTCTTTGTGCAGTTTTGACAACATGGTCCAACATGTTTTTTTTTTTTTTTTTTTTTTTTTTTTTGCCAAATGCTTTGTGCTTGGACGTCTTTCTTAAAATAAAAAGTGTCCCAGCACCAGTTACAGTTCTGTGAATATATCAGATACACACCATAATGGTTTCCAAAACCAATAAATTAGCTGCAGGTATATGTTAAAATGGACAAAATCTGACCTTGTTTTACACACACAGTGTTTAGTCCTGTGAACTCGGCTGATTTCACCATAATTTTCTATTTTTTAATGTGTGATTTCACAGTGTTTTGCTGTTTGCAGTCAGAAAACATCCTTATTGTGAGGATGTTAACCTTATCCCTTGGCCTTATGTTCTTCTGTTTGCCCCCAGATTCCCTGGCTGCGCTGCATGTACCCCATAATGTTTGTTTTACCCTGACGTTGTGTATTTTTCCCTCTGCCTAACCTTTTCTTTAGCTTCTGTGCCACATTCCTATTTTGAGAACCAAACACCACATATATGTGGATTCCCTGCTACCCTACACACCACGTTTTACCCGGTGCAGAGACGTCTGTTGATGGTAGGCGCCACAGTGTACACCCTGAATAAACCAAGACCAAGAACTGTTGTTCACAGATACCATAAGCTTCATAAACTTATCTTGACAACAGCTTAGATGCCCCGTCTGTTCTGGGTCAAATGCCAAGAACCTCCTGTTCCTTCCAAGTGTCTCCTTGTTATCTCACATGTGCAGTATGCACATGTCAGGTATCTCTTTGTTACCCATAATGCACTGAGTGGCTATAGGCCTGTGTAGTGTCACCTCATTTCAGTTTGTGTTTCTGTGCTTGTGTTATCTGACAGTGGTGATTGTATCAGTACAAGAACGTTAGGACACACAAACACACGAGTGCTGCACACTGACCTCTGCACTGGAGCCAGGGAGTCAGTGTGTGTGTGTGTGTGAGTGAGTGAGATCATTAACTGAAGGCATTTGTGTGTATACTAATGTTTGTGTGTCCTCTCGAGTCCATTTTAGAGTATTTCTTTCTCAGCTCACCTGAAAAACACCTGTCTCCTGTGTTTACATGTTTTGCAGAGTTGAGTGTATTGTGTGTATAAATGTGTGTTTGTGGGTCAATGGTGTGTGTAACTGACTGTCTCTGTGCTCTCCCCCTGCAGTGTGAGCAGTGGTTGCAGACACACACACAACAAACCCCGCTCCCTCCCGCCTCGCCCCGCTACGAGACTCGAACGAACGAGCGAGTGTTGCTTTACGAAAGGACGGGTAAATATGCTCCTGCCTTCATTCATCCATCCATCCATTCATTCATTCATTCATTCATCCTTCCAGCCCATGGGTTGTTGAACAACACAACACAGCCATCACTCTGCCAGCCACACTTCTTTATTTAATCTACCTTTTCTTTTTCTGCTTTTTTCCTCTCTTCCCTTACCTCTCTCATTCTCTTGTTTCCTATCCTAGTTTCTTTATTTCCGCTTCTCTCATTTCCTCTCCTCTTTGTTTCATCCCTTCTCCTCCTTGCTTCCTTTCCTTTTCTTCTCTCCTTATTTCATGTCCTGGTTCCCTTTCCTCCTCACATCTCCTCTCCTCCCTTCTTCGCGTTGCTTCCCCACCCCCTTCCTTCCGATGCATCGCGGCACATCCTGTTGTCCTCCATCTCTTCAGCAGCATGACCGTCATCCCTTCATCGCTGTGTTTTGACCCATTTGTACTTTTTTGCATTCCT
>NW_018128149.1:523010-526626 GCF_001952655.1 Monopterus albus | reverse complement strand
CATCTATACACCTTTACAAAACTTAGGAATCACTCGCTTCACCTCTCTGTCATGTGATCTCGCATCAGGTTCACATCATGTTTATATGCCCCATGTTTCACTGCTATGACTGTTAGTGTAAGTGTAAGTAACTAAATATAGCTAAATGTAACTAGCACCTGGGTCTGCAAACTTACCTCAGTTCTCCCTCACCCTACTGGAGAGGGGGACTCAACCATAACAGTTAGAGCCGCTCCATCTATTTCCTGAAATTTCCTGCTGGGCTGGTTTCTGCACTTCTCTGAATTGATTTCTGCATTTCCTTGTGGCTCATCAGTGTCTTGTGTTTGCTGCAGCTTTGTTCACATTTCAGGCCCGTCTGTGGCCACTGTTTGTAGCTGCAGGGCCAAGCACAGGTTCAGTGAGACATCGTGTTGTCATTGAAGAGATGCAGCTCACTGTGTTTCACCTCGAAGTCCTCGTTGTGTCATGGTTTGTATCTTCATCATCACCCTGAACGTGATTTTTACTGAAGCTTTAGCACGGATATACTAAAGACTAAAATACAGAGAGTACTAAGAATATGTTTCATCTTATCTGTATCTCATATTATACAGATCATCCATAAATTAATCTTTATTTACAACTGAGTAAAATGTTTGGCATACAAATACGTTAACATTTTTAATAATTACGAAACTAAATAAGTGAAAGTAATTTTCCTTTACATTCACAGTCTCATTCATTTCAGTGTTGAAAATAAGAAATAAATCAGAAACAAATAAATATAGTAAGTATAATAACACAAGTAGCCATTTAGGTTTTATTTAAGTTAAATATTAGGTTTAAGTTATATATGTCTAAAACAAGGAGAAAGTATTTGCTAGAGATTAGTACGAGTTTCCACGATCAAAGTAATATAATTATTTAAAAAATAGTAAACGCATTAAAATGACAGAATTATATTTATTTTAATCCATATAAAAATAGGAAATAAATCCCTAATGCGAATAGAAGAAGGTTTTTGGTGTATGGAAGAAATTAATTTGTAAAACTACAAAGTTCAAAGTAAGTAGAAGAAGATGAGGCTGTAAACTGTGGCATAAAATCTGTAGGAATAAAAAATTAATCAACTCAAAAATAAGGAATACCACTTTAACAGCAGAATCTCATCAATTTTAAGCAGATAAGCAAAAAATAATCTTTAAAAAATATACATGCAAATAAAGTTATTTTTTCTAAAGTTCAGGTTTACTGAGAAAATGAGTGCACAAAGATATGAATCAGTTTGGATGTGAAATTGAAAGAAGTAGAGAGAAGTTGGGCCGGCACAGTGTAATTTTGATGTATCTGTACTAATTTCATGCCCAGTACTTCATACTGTGACTTCACTCTATGTCAGAGACAGACCGTGTACTTTTTACTGCACTACATGTACCTGATAACTTCAGGTCCAGAATCAGATGAATCAAACCAAACCCAGTAGAACCATCAGACTCTATTGATCCCAGTGGGGAATCCACCAGCTACCCAGTAGGATGGAAAGTACTTCAGAGTGTAAGTATATAAGGTAGTTACCATCAGCTCCACCTTTACCAGCTGCAGCTTTAAAGTGATGGACACAGTAACGCATCAGTCACTATGATCCGGTATCAGAGACGTTACTGGGACACGGACCTTTCTGCAGGATGAGTACTGGTACTGTTGGTACTTCAGGTTTGTTGTGATTCTGATACATTTGTACTTTTATTTAAGTAACATTTTGAATGCTGGACTTTTACCTGTGACAGTATTTTTACACTGCGGTGCTGCTACTTTTACTTAAGTAAAGGATCTGAGTACTTCTTCCACCGCTGCACATAAAGAGGATCCGTGTGTGTGTGAGAGCAGAGCAATCTGTGTCCTGATTGGCTGAAAGCTGGCAGACATTTTCCACAGTCAGTCTGCTCAGTGGTTGGCTGGGACTCTCTCCTCCCCCCTTAGCCTCCTCCTCTGGTATGTGGTACGGTAGAGCTGACACTCTGCCGATGCTATCTCAACACTTTATCATGTCAGGTCTAAACTCCCTGCTGTGTTCGTGTGTGTGTCGTCCTCACCGCAAACACACACCCACAGGAGTCGGCCTGTAACCAGGCAGAGAGGGCAGGGAAGAGCCTGAGAGACGAGATGATGCAAGAGAGGAAGACGAGAGGAGGAGAGGGTAGAGAGGATGAGCACAGGGAGAGTCGGCCGTGCACGCGCACACAGTTTGCTGAGCTGCAGAGGAGCCTAGAACCACATGTACAGAGGTGGAAAGTAACCAAGTACATTTACCTAAGTACTGCACTTAAGTACAATTTTGATGCATTGCTACTTTTTGTAGGCTACTTCCTATGTAGACTTCACTACACGTCAGAGACAAACTTTTTACTGCACTGCATGTATGTGATACCTTTTAGATGAGTCAAACCAAACCCAGTAGAACCATCAGACAGGATGGAAAGTACTTCACAGTATAAGTATAGAAGGTAGTTACCATCAGCTCCACCTTTACCAGCACAATAATATTTTATTACTTTAGTCCTCTTAATTTTGAATGCAGGACCTGTAATGAGTATTTTTACACATTACTAATTTAACTTAATTAAATATTTGAGTACTACTTCCACTACTGCAACCATGAACCAAAGTCAGTATCACAGTTTTCAGATATGGAATGCGTGACATTGCAGAGAAAGATGAACTGATGGAAACTATATAGACTAAGTGTCCAAAATTATGTGGACACCCCTGTCCATTTATGTCCTTTTGGTTTAGAGCCTCTTTGTGATGCTTCTTTCTTCCAGTGAAGCAGACTTATACACCAAGTGCTGTGGCGAGTATTCACATAGTCAGCAGATATTTAATCACCTTTTATGTTGACAGCTATCAAAGTGAGAGAAGAGATGTCAGGCACCAGCGAGTTGCCGGAGACCTGGTTACGTGACTCAGCTGGGTCCTGGTTAAGTCACCATTGCAAAACAACCGTGTTAGGAAGTTCTATGTCAGTTCAGATAGAAATTCAGCAATGAAGTATTTAGAATTCCCCACGGTTCTGGTCTCCACCTGTGACTTTTCCACTGAGGCTAATGAGTACTGTGGTAGTAGGCACAACACGGCAGACAGAACACAGGTAAAATGTTTCACTAGTTAAAACATAAACCTGATAGGGTCATTACAGTACTCGGGGTGGTTCCATGTTTTTTGCGGACAGTGACATTAAAGAAAAAAAACTCTGATGGAAACCAGTGAGAAATGTTTCCAGACCCAGCTGCTCTTCCCACTCCACTGCCCCCATGCACAAAAAGAACTGGTTTCCCAGTTTTGGTGTGGACGGAGCCAGACCTCATCACCCCACGTTAGCGTTGGACCTCGCTAATGTTCCGGTGGCTGAATGGGAGCAAATCCCTGCAGCTGTTATCTCACATAGATGTAGTGTTTAGATGTCCACATTCTTTTGGCCATGTTGCGTAAAGAAAAAGCTTTGTATCTGCCTTGTGTGTAACAAGTTAGGACAAAGTTCTGCTGCGAGGGAGCGGAGGACGGAGTGGAGGATGGGTAATGGCAGCTGAGCGTTAGATGGTGGTGTGGGGAATGGGGAAGGCAGAGGGGAGGTCAG
>NW_018128149.1:514642-522990 GCF_001952655.1 Monopterus albus | reverse complement strand
CATGAATCTCTCTCACTCCGAGCACACTCACACATGGGGAAGCAGCAGAGCACTCTCTTGTGACTCTCGTGAGCGTGAGCTTCTTGTTGTGGTTGAGAGAGAGAGAGAGAGACAGAAACAGAAAGAGACGCCGTCTAGTCAAGGAAAGACAAGAATCTCTGGTCACAGATTAGGTTAGATGTTACACCACAGTCTGATATTTGTCTTTAACACATGTGCCTTGGATTTTTGATGATATTTTTAGTAAAAGACATGGATTTGAGCAGTCCTCTTGTCGGCTGAGCAGCCTACGTTTTAGTAGTCCTACTGGAGTGTATAGCCACCCGTACAGTGCTGGGGTTGTTACTGTGTGCAGGGGAGCCAGCCGACCTAATTAGCTTCAGCTGCCAGCATCGGTTCTCTGTCAGCGGAGCAAAGATAGCTGAGGGATTCTAATTAGCTTCAGATGTGATGGTACCAGTTAGTTTACTTTCACCTCATATTCATTCATATTTCTTTAGCCATTGATGCTGACAATTTTTTTTCATGCAGACAATCTGAGGACAAATATTTTCAGATTCCCCATTCCTTTTTGTCAACATATAGCAGTTTTTGTCAAAAATATCACCTGTAATATTAGCGTCAGATACTAGTGGCATTGACTGTTCTGCCATCATGCACGCTACTTGATGTAAATGGCACAGTGTAATGGAACATTTAGTTCAGTGCTTCAGAGATGACTAACATAACATAGTAATAAACAGCTAGAAATACTCTAAAAATGAGTAGGAGTAGTAGTTACCAAGTCACAGGCGTCACTGTTCTTGTAGTTCATTGTTGGTTTGTCAGGTTTGAGCATAATCCGTTTTTTAATGCTGGATAAACTAAAGTGAACTTTACCATTACAGAGGCGCTCAGTGAAACAGATTTCAATAAGTACTGCATTTAGATGAATTATCCTCAAGTACACATGCATTTAACTGTACTTCATATTAGACTGAGGCTAAGAAGGACACCCAGCAATGGATGAACATAGGGCGACACAGCCTGGATGTATGTTCAGAGGAGTGATGACTGCAAATGGCTTTTCTGTGTCTATCTTTTGGACGTTGTTCTGTAGGGCTTTGCATGGTTGAACAATTTTGAACATGATGAAGAGGGATGATGGGTAGATGGGCACAGGGTGACAGTTAGGAGGTAATAAATAGCTAACATATGGTCACTGGAGCCCTGCGATGGACTGGCGACCTGTCTAGGGTGTACCCCGCCTCTCACCCGCAGCTGGCTGGGATTGGCTCCAGCCCCCGTGACCCTGTTTGGGACTAAGCGGTATAGAAAATGGATGGCTGGATGGTCACCGGATCCAGTTTTCTGACCCAGTCCTCCCCATACAACCTTCCTTCCCTCTCCTCACATCTATACTGCTAAACACAGACTGATAGCGACACCCAGGAGGACCCAAAGTTACAAACATCCCACCTCACAAAAAGAGAGTGTTATAAATACAACAGGAGAAGGGCAGAAAAGAGGAAGAGTTGAAACCAGGAGGAGGAGAGAGTTGTGAGTCCTCTGGGGCTGTTTGCTTTCTACTGCAGGTGTCAGTTTTGTCAGTTTGCCTCTGGCTCTCTGCTGTGTGGGGCTGTAAATGATGCTGGCTGGCTCGCAGGCCGCCAGTGCTCCTTAGCTTAGGACCACAGGCCTGAGAGTTCTCAGCTCATGGTTCACGTTTGGTACAGTAGGAACAAGCAGAATGAACATGCAAGTTTTGCTTCAGCCATAACTGCACTTGTGTCCATGGGCCACTGAATATGACGGGTTAGCTGACAGAAAACTAAGTTATATATTTATATTAAACATTTGCTAACACCAAGACCTAATTTACTGTGTTGAGTTTAATATGACAGTTGATAAATTTAGTTTAGCCCTGCGGGTGGAAAACTTAAAAAATCATGCCATACAGAAACAACCATCCTTTGAAAGGAGATTAACTTAAACACACAGAACTTAATTCTAGGTTTAACACTTTAAGTTAAACTATTTAGCATTTATAAGCAGGACATACACATTCAATAAATATAAATGACTAATAGTTAACCTGTGTAAGTAGAATCTGTACTGCCAGCTGCTAACAGGCTAAAGGGTTAATCGGTCTGTGCATAGTCTCGTGCACACACGGGCACGGGATGCTAACATGTTCCTGTTCATACTTGAGTTTGATCTGACATGTGTCTGTGTACAATGACGTTTTTCTAACATTGTGGTACATGCACGGGGCGTTTTGTTGAGTGGACAGTTTGGAACCTGGGACAGTGACAAATATACAGTAGGCCTTAACAGAACAAGCTAGTACAGTTCTAAGCTTCTAGTAGCTAAAGCCCTTCAAAAGCTACTGGTTAGCTTATTGAGATTCAGTACTGTTTTATTAGCTTCATAAGCCATTAACGGTTTGTCGTTAGTAATAAAAGTTGGCCCAACATGCTTACTCACTTAGATTTTAGGAACTTTATTTATATTTACAGTACCAGAGACACTAAGGTATTGCAGTTATTTACCTGAGCTACTAACACAGGGTTGTTCAAACATAAAGTTTTATGGGGGTTTATGGGATTTAGGCGATAGGAAACTTCAGATCCTCCTCCTCAGCTCTGCCTCCATCCCACACCATCTCTTCATCTGCCACAGGGATAAATCTTCACACAGGTGCTGCACACATTAGGAGGAGTGTGTTGTGAACTCACTGACATCAGTGCGACCCAAAAACAAGAAAATGAGACGACAAACTAAATATTTGTGCTAAAATGAACTGATTTTGAAGTCATTACTAGCTACTGTTTGGTCATAGGCCAGACCATCTGATCGCCTTGACTCCCGCACCAGCCACAGACAGTATGAAGCTGCCGGGTCAGGACGCGACGCTGAGGCAGAGGCAGGTGCCAGAAGCTGCACGTGCAAAAACAGGTGGCCACAATTTGTCCCTATTAATTAAATCGCAGTAAGGCAACTGGGTAAAAATGAATTTAAAGTAAACTAGTAAAACTAAAACAGACTAGATTAAATAAATAGGATATAATGACACATAAGTGAAGAATAATGATGATTATTATAGTAAATAATGAGAGTGACATCACCTTTTGTTCTAGGAAATTGCATTGACCATATTCACTGTTTTCTGAAGTTTTATAAACCAAATGAACAGTTGATTGTGAACACAATCAGCAGATTAATCAGTAATAAAAATAATCATCCCCAAATTTAAGCCAAATAAAAATTTCCTGTGATGTTAATACGGTCTTCAGTTTCTACGTTTCGTGCCTTAGTTGTGCTGCTCTTTGTTTTCTGCTGTGAAAAGGTTTTTTTAGGTTTTCCAACCATCGTTTCGTGAAGTTATAATGTCAGGTTTGTTGCGGGTTTTTCTTTCTTCACTAGCGAGGTTACCGCTGATCAGTGGGTTTCAGAAGCAGTGAACAAGGCAACATTAGAAAGAAAAGTGTGTGAGAGGATGAAAGTAAAGAGAAGAGGCTGGATGGAGTGATGGCGAGGGAGAGAGGAGCCAGCAATGGAGCAGCACTCTTTGTTTGCAGCACTTTGGCACAGAGAGACAACTTTTCCATCACACACACACACACACACACACACACAGTCGTTTGCTCCCAGGCTCCCACATCGTGACCTTTTTCCTGCTTTTGCATGGATGTGCAGAAATGTCAGGATGTCAGTGCTGTGTGTGTGTGTGTGTGTGTGTGTGTGTGTGTGTGTGTGTGTGTGTGTGTGAGTCAGGAGGGAGTGTCGGAGCTGGTGTGAGTGATGACCGGGAACAGATGTAGTAACATCACACACACACACACACACAGTGTATTCAGCCACACAGTCATGCATGTGTAGTGTAGACAGGAATATACAAACACTCACACACTGACTGGGTTTAACTAAACTGGAGGGACTAACAGCAGCTGATCCAGAAATGGGCCAGTGTTGGACGTGTCACTCCAAACACTTATAATTAGGTTTGTGATGTTTTTATAGGTTTTAGCTTCTGCTGCTAGCATGGCCTCATGCACGGCAGTGTCGGTTTGTCCCCCACTTTGGTTCAGTCTGAAACAGCTGCTCTTATTAAAAACTACGTTTCGATGGATTACCATGTAATGATGATCCTTGGACTTCTGCTTTTGCACCCCCGTGGGTTTGATGTGTAGTTTTGAGAGACTGCAGATTATGTACATGTTGGAACGTGTTGAGGGAATAGCCGGTGCTATTCCCCCCAAGCATCATTTGGAAAAATGCCATGAACACAGGAAGTCAGAGCTCCTCAGGGCTCCATCCTCTGGAAGGAGAACTAGCCACCTCCAGGCTGCGGAGAAGGAAAGAACAATGATGGGACGGCAGCACGGGGTCCATGGTGGATGCACAGCAACCTACAGGTGCAACACATCTGTGGGAACATCTGCAGCAGAGCTGTCTGTCCCAGCTGTGTTTGCCTTCTGTGCTCACCTGTTATATTACACCCATAACTACTGGAAACACGAGTGCGTTCCCACAGTTTTGACCAGTATTTTCTGTTCGTTCTTCCTTCACTGTTCTGTCTCATACCTCTGTCTTTTCTGTCCCTTCCTTCCTTCTTCTTGCCCTCATTCTCTTTTCCTAATCTCCCCTGCTTTCCTTGTCATCTCCTCCATCCTTACTCCCTCCTCCTCCTCCTCTCTCCTCGTGCAGCCATCTGTTGCCGTTTGTTTCAGCCTGCTGTAAAAACTGCTGCCTGACCACTCTGTCAGCCAATCGCAGCGCCTTGCAGCGCGCGCGCGCGCGCGCGCGTGTGTGTGAAAGTGATGCTGATGTAAAAAACAATCCTGGGTTAAGCTTCAGATCTGTGTGTGCATGTGCATGCACCTGCCGCGGCCATGTTACAGTTTGTCATGTAAGAGCAGTGATACAAGTAGAGGTCAGTGGAAACACAACACACATAACATACACTCGGCCAGTTGTCGCCAGTCACTCCCAGAGCTCTGCTCATCCTCTCCCCATCCTTTTCACTTTCATTTCCTCTCCCCATTCTTTCCAGCTTGTTTTGACCCACGTAAACTAAGCACTATAACCTTGTACAGCAACATGAACAGCTGACCCACCACGTCTTTAATAAACCAGCCCGTAAAAGATTACTAAAGTTGAGATAAAACTTTGGTGGTGCCTGTGGGGAAAAACAGGAAGTTAACAGGATTCAAAAGCCAGAAACAACTAAGGTTTTAGAGAAAAAAGAGAAAAATCTAAATGTATAAATGTATATAAGTTAAATGCAGTTCTGGAAAGTAAATGGTGACGTTTAAACATTGCCTGCTCTGGGAAAATAAGGTCTTTTAAAATATTGAATGTCAAACACTTTCCTTCCCTCTAGCATGCACACACACGCGCACACACACAAAGATATGCAGCGTCTTTCTGAGCAGAGCTGGAGGAGGAAGTGCCTGGTTTTGGAGACCGTCTTCCTGTGGGGGCTGCCAAACAGGAAACAGTAATTAGCGCTCTTCTTCTGCTCTGAGAAGATCCTCCTTTCTCTCCTCACTCCTCCATCTCTCCCAGATCACCTCATTTTTCACAGTTCTTACTTCTCCCCAAAAATCTTACATACCTCTGCACTGTTTCCTCCCTCTCTTTCTGCTGCTTGTCTCTGTGTCTCTCAGCCATGTTAGAGACAGGTGTGAGCAGTGGAAACCTCTCATCATGTCCCCTCTGGTCCAGTCGGCGCTGAGCCAGAGCTGGCCTCATAGATCAGAGGTCACAGCCAATGTTCTCCGCTGTCTCACTTCTCATCGTCTGTTTCTACTGTCAAAATGACAACGCAGGAAGCAGCGAGAGATGCTGCTGTGAAAGAGCTGAGGGCACTGACACTGTGGCGGTCCTTTAAAAAGGCCAGAAATAATCTGATTTACAGCTTTAAGAGGGTTAATGTTGTCAGCAAAAAACAGTTTTATTTTCATTTGGGTATTTTAACTGTTAAATCAACACTGATGTTTCTTTGTGCTTTGATAGTGTCGTCTTCAGTCATTAATGGACTGACCGTAAACTTAAATAGATATAAATATGCTTCTGTTTAAAAATGTTTTTAAAAGAATAAATTTCCTGCTGTGAAACCAGAGACTGTCGTTTAAATGCAGGCTGGGAAACGAACACCTGGCCAACGTTCAGAGCTCCTCTGTGATTCTAATTTAAGTTAACCTTCAACCTTCACACACCAGCCTCCACTAAAAAATCTGCCCCTTTAACTTGTTTGCAGTTGACTTAGAAAAGCACCTCAGAGAAGATGAGTTGGTCTGTTCACATTCACCAGGAGAACAAGCCTCAAGTCAAACTTCACTACGTGCCCTCTTTTGCTTCTACAGTCTCTCTTCTGTGGAAGTTTGTAAAATGAGGTTTCACTGACATGAAGTCTTGCATGGTGAGCCATTTGTAGGCAAAAGTTGCTGGTTGTCACCGATGAGCAATAAAATGTCTCAGCTCGTACTTTGTGAGCTCTTAGTGTCTACTATTTGGCTGTAGGACATTAAATTGTCCTGTTTTTTTCATGGTGACCATCCATTAGTTACACCTGCTTATCTGTGAATTTGTTGTTTTTTCATATCTCAGCAGTCATGGAAAACTCCACAGTGGAGTTGGGAGAAGTGGGAGAAGCCAACAGTGAGACAGCAGAGGCGGAACTGACGGAGGAGAGGGCGCACAACAAGCTCAAAGGTACGTGCCAGACATCAGTCAGCACCAGGGGTGTTTTAGCCCAAGACAAAGCGCAGTCATTTCCACGTGTCCTCATCCAGAAGCAATCAACGGAGTGACGGAGGCGGCAGCGAGCGGAGGAGAGAAGCTACAGGACGGAGACCGTGGAGGAGACCTGTCCTCCATCAATGCCATGATGTCAGCGGTGATGTCAGCAGCAGGGACCATCAACGGTGGAGGAGATGGACAAAGAGGGAGCGGGGTCACCTCAGCGAACTCCTCTGCCGGCCCCTCCCCGAGGTGAATGAGGAGCCACTTTAGACTCCTTCTCTTACATCCTATGTCTGTCTTTTCAGGCAGCTGTTGCATCACAAACACTGATGCGTACAAACCTTCCGATAGCTGAGCACCATCTACTGAACACTGTTTTGTTATTTGGAAGGGAAACTGAAAATCTAAAGCCCTAAACGGGTTATCAGCATGACGTTTGGTTGTTTCTTCCTTTAACAAGGTTGAACACCTGAATGTTGGACTGACCCTGAACACATCAATGGGGTTTTCAGAATAGCCCCTGCTCACAGTTTAAACGAGTCTGGTGGACATCAGGGTGGAAAAATCATTTGTGTGGTCAAACCAGAAAATTATCTTTTTAAAGGAATATGTTTTGCTCTGGAATGAATCAGTTGTGTGTAACTGTTACACACAAACATATAGAATTGTTTTCAGTTGTGACCAGTGCATGTTGGTGGCCCAGCTAACCCTGGCACCACTTGTTACCATCAGTGCCGACTAATGTGCGCTGTCCCACACAACTGAATGTCGAGTTTCCACCCGGCTCCTCCGGGAAACACACAGACTCAAGAAGTGGTTTGCTCTCAGGATGTGTGTGTCAGCTGATGACTCTGTCTTCTTCCCTGCTTGAAGCCCCTCCCCAAGCAAGTCGCTCACAGCAGCCATGAGGGCCCCACCTAGCCGCAACGCACGACGCAACCAGGTACACAAAGCAAACACACACTTTAATACTGCGTTTGTTCTCCATCTTGTAGTTCTGGTGCAGTCTGAGCTGCAGGCGGCGCCGCTGTCCTCATGTTTACCACACAGCTCTTCTTCTCCCTCTGTGGTTTATTATTCACTTCCTGCTTCCCTGTTTCCCCTCCTTGTTCCCTCCTCTTCTGTCCTTGTTTTCTCATCTTACCTCCTCAGCTCCTCTCATCTCTTTCCCACTCCTCTCCTTGTTTCCTCTCCTTTTTGTTCCCTCTGCTTGTTCCTCCTTCTTCTCCCCCTAGTTTTCTTGTCTCCTCTCCTCAGCTCTTCTCTTGTCTTGTCACCTCTCCTCTCTTCCACCTGTTTCCTCTCAGTATTTTTGCTTCTACTTCTCCTGTCTCCCATCATGCCCTGAGGCATTCCTTGCAGCGTCATCACTTCCTGTAGCTGAAGCAGGAAAAGGGAAGTGCTGCTTCCCTGGCCGTTAGAGCGGAGGAGTTGTGTGTGTGTGGTGGGTGAGGGCAGAGCGGACTCAGCCCTACGGTGATTCAGGCGGTTCTGCGGCCTGGTGTGTCACAGTTCAGCTGACTTCAGGTCAAATGTGGACGTGACTGTCGGTCATCCACCCTGTCAGGCTTTAACCGATACATACAGTGATGATGTCAACAAAGGCCGAGAGTGTGTCA